>NW_005054508.1:301601-356663 GCF_000277835.1 Geospiza fortis | reverse complement strand
TCCTGCTGGAAAAGCAGAAATAAACTGTTCCTCAGGAGTGCCAGTGCAGTGCTCCCAAGCAGGATGCTGTGAGAGCCACCACATCTTGCTCTGCCCTCTGGGAAATGTCCTTTCCAGCTCATTCCTTCATACACTGGCAAAAAAAGGGCCAGAATCATGGAAATCCCAGAATTCTGGGATGGTTTGTATTGGGACCTTAAAGCTCATCTTGTTCCAACCTTCTGACACGTGCAAGGACACCTTCCACTATCCCAGGGTGCTCCAAGCCTTGGACACTTCCAGACCATGCCAGAATTCTTCTTTTTGGGGATCCTACCACTTCCCTAGGCACTCTGTTCCAATGCTTTACAACCCTTTTGGTGAAGAAATTCTCCCTGAGGCTCAGCCTGAACCTCCCCTGGCCATTTCCTCATCTCCTGTTGCGTGGTACCTGGGAGAAGGGCCCGACTTGGAGAAACAGAAGCAAATCCATCATGCAATACTGGAATTAAACAAACCACAAAGGGCCTGATGGAAATTCCACAATTTTGCAATCACAAACCCCCTCCATCTGCTCGAACCAAGGGTGTTGGGGCCAGGCCACATTTTCCACCATTAAAATGAATTTTTGCCATGGGGTGTCCTCAGGAAATCAATCAGCTCCAAGGCCCAGCTGCCACAGGAGGAGCTCCAGCCCTGAGGGGAGCAGATGGTGACACCATCCCAGTGTCACTTTGCCTCCCCACTTGCAGCTGTCCCAGCTTCGGAGCTCTCACCCTACAAAGCCTCTTGGGAGGTTTTTGTTTCAGGGAATTGCCAACAGCTTGCCCAAAACCTGGAAAAGCTTCCTGAGCCTCAGGGTGATGGATCTAAATCCATCACGGATGGGTCTAAATCCAGCAGGGCTCCCACCTCCCTGGAGGGAAAGGGAAATAAAGGCTGAAAGATCTTCTGAGATCACCCAGTGCTTGCAAGAAGTGTAAAAAGCATCTGAGGTAATGGATGACAAAAAGTCCAGTTGGTCCTTGGAGACCACGTGTCGGATCCACAGTCCATGGAATACACAGAGAGCACAGGTGTTGGGAAACAGGGGAAAACCACCCTACATTTATGGAAAAAAAACCCCATTATTTAGCAACAGGGGTGGCAAAAATGCTTCTAAACTTGCCAGAGTTGGGTTTATTGTTCTTTTGGGGTGGTTTTTATTCATTCTCCTGCACATCAACACTTGAAGCACTGCTTCCATTTTATGGTGGTCTCTACATTTGTACATCTCCATCTCTATGGAGCTCCTGGCTGGAAAATTGCATTATCCTGGACTGCATTCCTACCCCATGGCTGCTTTTAATTCCCTTTTCTACTCTTCCAAATTGGGAATAGAGAATGTCTCAGCATTGTGGCCAAGGAAAGGCTTCATGCCAAGAGGAAATACCCCAGGAGGGAATTTTCCCTTATTGTCCTTCCACACCACACAGCCCATTTTTCATCACAAATTCCATCTGCTTTCCTACACCAGAATTTTGCTGCTTCTCAAGCCCTTTCCCAACACTTTTTGGTGGTTGGATGCCTTTTCCCAAAAACAAATAGATTGCAACAGAAGGAGCTGTGGTTCTCCCTGAAGACATAGGAATTACAATGGTATTTTCCTAATTTTATCCTATAGGATTAATATATCTTTTATTCATATATATACCTCTGGAAATAACACCCTGAGATGAAATTCCTGCCACATTTACATTAGTGTGCCTGCCTCTGTGTCCCAGAGTGACAAATATTTCCAATTCTCCATTCCACTCTCTTTTCCCTGGAAAATTCAGGACCATGAGGTTCATAGGGCAGCAGATGGGAAGGTTTTAGTGGGAGCAGGGGGTGGCAAGGAAGGTGTCCCAGGAAAATGGAATATAACCCTTATTATTTTTGAGAAAGTCAATTCAAGGACATTGGAAAAGGATTCAGCCCATAAAAGCTGCAGAGAGGAAAGGGAAAATGGAAAAGGGAGAAGGGAAAACAGGGAAAACAAGGGGAAAAGGGAAAACAAGGGGAAACAAGGGAAAACAGGGGGAAAAAGGGGGAAAACGGGGGAAAACGGGGGAAAACGGGGGAAAACGGGGGAAAACGGGGGAAAACGGGGGAAAGGACAGCCAAGAAACATGAAAAAAGCTGGCGAGGACAAAAAAGCAGAGAGCAGGGCAGCAAGGTGGGGCATCCCAAAGGTTTCTAGGTTTGGGTTATAAAGTTTTTAAAGAAACACTGAGTTTTTCAGTTATTCCCTGGGAAAAGGATCAATGGAAAGGTCAGATTAGTCCACGGAAAGTGGGAATTAGAGCAGGGAGCAGAGGAGCAGGAGTGGGGTGATCCCAGCACCTCTTGCAGAGTTAATAGAGCTTTAATAAAAAATAATTACTTTAGGAGAATGACTAAGAAAAAAACCCTCTATATATAAGAGAAGGAACAAAGTCCTAGTTCTATTGATGTCTTGTCCTCAGCCTTTTAAAAAGCTTTTGGCGTTAAATTCAGCACCAACATTAACTTCTGAATAAAGAGAGCTCTGACATCACCAGCTGCAATCCTGATTGGATTATTCTTGATTTGATATTTCCCATGTGCATTCCCATGCTTTTCTGGTTACTGATGTCAACATCCATCAGAGCAACTCCCACTATTCCTGGTGGGAAATATGGTATCAGGTTCTGCAATGGTCAGCACAGAAATTGTCCTGTTGACATTCCTACCCATATCCATGGATATTGTTTTATTGTTCCAGGAAATTATCAGGGCACAAATCATGCCCCAGGGATTTGAGGCAGGTAGAGATGATTTCTGTAACTCAGGGAAAATAACTACCAGAGATTGAGATATAAATGGGAAATAGCACAAATTTTCTTGGAAGCAGATGCGTTGTCCCATGAGGAACAGCTACCACCATTCTCATTTTCAGATCATCAAGAACGCAACAAAAAAACAGATATAAATCAGTCCCAACAGCTCAGTTATCACTGCTGGGGTCACCAGGGCACAGCACCTCCTGCACAACCCAAAGACCACAATTCCTTCTTCACCCTATGCACCACAAACACATTTTGCAAAGAATCAATCAAAAAAATGTGTACTCTGCTGGCCCAGGCACAGCTCGGTGTTCCCCAAGTCCTTCCCCACAGAGCAAATATCTTCCTTATTTTCCAGGACAGCCCACAGGGCAAATGAACAAATTCTGCAGTTTTCAGAAAAAAATCAGCATTAAAAATCTCCTCCTAGAAGTGCCATAAAAAACAGTCTTAAAACCAGCTGGCATTCTCATGCTAAAACATGAAATATGTTTGTTATAACTTTGTGCTATTCCTGTAGGTTTAAATCATCCATATTCCCATTGCTTTTCTCAGTAGGATACACCTTTATATTTATACATAAATATATCCAATGAACACACACATGTTATGGAGGCCCTGGCTCAGCTTTAGCTTGGGCTACTCACCCATATTCTTCCTGTTTTGCCACTGCCCAGGAATGTTTAGGGCCCCTTTTTTAAAAAGCAAAGCACTCACCTTAAAATCCCAGCTGGACCTCAACACTTGGCCAGTTTGGTCAAAGCCTTATGAACCAAACTATGAATATTTCCATCAAACCCCTCCCTCTCCTGCTCTATCACCAGCTCTCCAAACATCAGCCCCCCTGCCCTTGTCCACTGCTCCAGGCCCAGAACTCCTCCTGAATCCCAAAACCAGATGTAACCCACATCACCCAAACCCCCTAGCCCTGTGTAAATGCAAAATATGATGGAATATGCAGCAGGAAGGAGGCCTTCATGGAACCCCAGACTGGTTTGAGTTGGAAGGGACCTTAAATTCCACCCTATTCCACGCCCTGCCTTGAGCAGGGACACCTTCCACTATCCCAGGGTGCTCAGAACCCTCATTTCCCTAAAGATCTGCTCTCTGTCCTCTTTCCTTCCCCTATCATTTTCTGCCTCAAGACTCCTGCCACAGGCTTAAACTACATTTTCCATCCAGTGGGATGGATGGCTGCTCCCAAAGCATCCCTCTGGAAGGGGCTGTGCTGTGCTCCAGATGTTCTGGAGCAAGATCCAGCTGTGTGAAGCCAGCAGGGCAGCACCCCCTAATTTATCAGCCAGTTTTAGTACCTGAGCCACACTGAGCTATTCCCACTGAGTTATTACTGAGTTCAGCACCTGAGATGCACTGAGTTCTCTCCCCGTGCTGATTTGAAGGAACTTTATTGTCACACCATGATATTTTCTGAAAAATCCCGTTGCCAGGATTTTTCTCCTGGGAAGATGAGAAGCCTCAGCTTCTCCATGTTTTGCTCCTCTGGCGTGGGCCCTGGAGATTGTTTATCCAAACATGTGAATTGTTTTTAATTAATGGCCAATCACAGCCAGCTGTGTCGGACTCTCTGAGTCTGTCACGAGTTTTAATTATTCATTCTTGTTAAGCCTTCTGATGTCTCCTTTCTCTTTCTTTAGTATAGCATTTTCTTATAGTATATATCATAATATAATAAATCAACCTTCTAAAAACTTGGAGTCAGATTCTCATCTCTCACCTCATCCTGGGGACCTCACAAACACCACAACACTTTATTTCCATGCTGACAGAAATAATTACTGCTTTATAATAAATCTTTATATTATGTTTCTATGTTTATGAATGTTGTTACACAATAAATGTTTTTACTGCAATGAAGAAAACAACACCTGACTGTGGAGCACCCTAAATGATGTCATGCTAGACTGCAAATTATCCATCTGCTGCCTCCAATTAGCCAGGAAGGTACGAGGGGCCTGGGAGAGGATGTGGATCATCATTTCATGCCTTGCTCTGCCAGTGTGCAATGGGATACTGGGAACTAATGGGTGCCATCTGCTGTGAGCATGGAAAATGGGATAATGCACATCAGTCCCTGATGGCTCTGTCAGGGACATATTGCTGGGAGGGATTTGTTATCCCAGCTCCTGCTAGGCTGCATTTCTGCATTAGTTTCTATCTTAATGAAGAAATGATTTGTAGCTCTTGTTTTATTCTATGCACACACAAAATATATCAGGTTTTAATACAGTGTCCATTAGTCTGTAAGGTCCATTCCAACCCAAACCACTCTGGGATTTCAAGTCTTGCTAAGGCCCTGGTGAAGTTTTAAAACAATTAATTAATGATAAAAAAGGAAAGAAAATAGAGTAAAAATCCAATTTTATCCCAAGCTTTCAGCCATAGCTGTATTTTGCAGCAGTGGAATCATCCTAAAGGTTTCCCAGGTGGCCAAACAGGGATGTCTCACACAATCCTCACAGAAACTCATTAATTAGCAATTTATTGAGCTGCCAAATGTTTACATTGCAATATTTTCACATTATTCCATTTAAATCTCCCTGTAAGACTCCTGTGATTATCAGCAAACAGGAAGGATGGTTCTGGAGGAATTCTCTAGCAAAAAAAAAAAAAGATCACAGAACGGTTTGGGTTGGAAGGGCCCATCCAGTGCCACCCCTGCCATGACAGGGACACCTTCCACTGTCCCAGGCTGCTCCAAGCCCTGTCCAACCTGGCTTTGGACACTTCCAAGGATGGCAGGATTGTGCTTTCCCTGCATGCTGAGAACGTCCTCTCGACAATTAAGTTTCTATTTCTATACTGAGTATTCAAATTTATGCAGCCAAGTATTGTAAATTAACTGATCTCAAACTACTCTATTTGAAATATCAAGGAATTCCCACCCATGGGGATGTTCTGTGTCACCAGGGCTGTGTAGGGATGGAATCAAAATCAGGATATTTGTTCAATAACTACAATATTTTGTAATTAAGGAAGAGATTCATAGACTTGAGGTTTGTGCTCAACACATCTCTGGCTGGCAAGAAGTGCCAGGAAATTTGGCCTTCAAATATTCTGCCATCTTCTACTGGGGAGAAGGGTGGTAGAGGAGGGATTGGCCATGTTACCACAGCGTCCCAAAAAAAACCCAAGAGCTCTGGCACCCAGATAAACCCCTAGGAAAATATGTTTATCCATGAAGATGAATGAGTGTCCCGAATTCTTGCCTTAATTAAGCCTATTTTTATAGCCTGGATATGAATTTGCAACTTCTCTCCTTTTAGCTCATCTCCAAAGGAAAATGTTTATATAGAAGTGCTCGCTCACATCCAATTTCCACCTCCAAAATCCCATATAAATACAGCACAGCAATTTAAACCCCCCAAACTTTCAGCCATCCACTCCATCAGGACGACCACAATTATCCTTTTCCATACAGGAATAACACTCCAGAGTTGCAAAAATCAAACTCTTTGAGCTTCCAATGGACGTTTGGGGAAGGAAACACAAAGATAAACTAATTTTTGATGTCCACAAGCAAGGGAAGGTCTACATTTGGCTGCTCAAGTGCAGAATAAGCTCATTTCCCACTGAGGTGGGGCCTCCTTCTAGCACAAATCCAGTGACTCCAAAATAAATCCACTCCCAATCTCTTCCCAAACAGCCAGAACCACATGAAAGCTGCAAAAATCCTGGAGAAAATATCAAAATTCAATAACTACTTCCTAAGGAGCACTTACCCCTGGAGGGCTTTTTCTCCAAACCAGTCCCCCTTCCCCAGAGTGCGCAGGAAGACGGGATCTTCACTGGGAGAGTCCTCCCGGGTGACGTTCACCTGTGGAAAAGCCAAAACCCCACAGGATTCAGGGAACTTTTAATTAACAGCTAAAACCTCTTCGTGCAGAGGGGAGTTTGTCACCTCCTGGATCTCTCAGGAAAGTCTCCTCTGGGAGCCATGGAATTCCCCAGAGTCCTGCACTCTTCACTTGGCACCCCCAACCAACCATCCAAGAAAATGAGCAGTGATTTTTCCTACTACTCCTGCAAAAACACACAGCTTTGGATTTTTGGGAATGTTTCCAACTCTAAACGTGGAGTTAGCTGCACAAGCACAGTCACGGGAAAATAAAATTCCAAAAATTTGCTGTTTATCTATCATCTATGGCCTAAGCTTCCATGAACTTTGTTCCACATGGTTCCCAGCATTCCCAAGTTCCTTGAAAGGACAGGAAGAATATGAATCACCACCACTGGGACACAACTGAAGTGTCCAGTTTGGGGCATTACAGGATGGAGTGTGGCTCTGCTCTCTCTCTAGTTTAGGGAGGGGACAAATCCAGCTGGAGCAGAAATCAAATATTTCCATCTTTTTAACCAGAGCATTTGCACATGGAAATTCCCAAAGCTAAAAGGTGGGATGTCAGGCACATCTTTTTGGGTTCAGTGATATCCTGGTGTAATTTCCCTATTAAATTAAATTTGTGGTCTGCACGTTGTCCCAGCTCTTTAAGGGGTGGCAGAACCAGTGGGTTTGAGAGGTTAATGAGCAGCACACGGTGCTGAACACCTGCACTGACTCATGGAAGGGCAGGGAATGTGGGCTGGATGAGCCAGGAACACCTCTGGACAAACAGAGGGACCTTCAGCGCAGATTTCAGCCCTTTTTCCATGACTTCCACTGATCCCAAGCAAAGAGTGTTCAGGGATTAGGACAGAGTGACTTCTACAATGTTCAAAGCTCTGAGCCAGCCTCCAGCAGAGAACCTGAATAAAAGTGGTGCCACATTGTGAGTTTTAAAGGGAAAAGGGTGGGAAATGACACAGCAAGGCCCATGCTGCCTTTGGATGTGCAAGCAGCACTTCCCAAGCAGAAGGGAATGAGCCATTTCCACCCATTATTATCCCACAGATTCCTGCACACAGCATGGCTGGAAACCACTTTGATTTCTGCTTGGTAGGACTTGAGGAAACAAGTTAAAATAAATACACTAAAGGAGCTCAGGAGTGGGGTCAAGTGGGGTGAGGTGGAGCTGACAGGGAAGAAGGAAAAAAAGGAATTTGGTCCTAGAAGAATTATCAATGCAGGATGGGCTGGAAGAAAACAGAGCAGAAGTTTTCTCAGCATTTCTGAGAGGAGTGATGGGCTCAGAAATGTAAAATTATCTCTGCTGACTTCAGTCTGGAGAAGAGAAGGCTCCAGGGAGACCTTAGAGCAGAATTCCAGGGTGTCAAGGTGCAAGAGAGCTGGAGAGGGACCTGGGACAAAGGATGGAGGGACAGGACACAGGGAATGGGTTCCCAGTGCCAGAGGGCAGGGCTGGATGGGATATTGGGAATTAGGAATTGTTCCCTGGCAGGGTGGGCAGGCCCTGGCACAGGGTGCCCAGAGCAGCTGGGGCTGCCCCTGCATCCCTGGCAGTGCCCAAGGCCAGGCTGGACTCTGGGGCTTGGAGCAGCCTGGGACAGTGGGAGGTGTCCCTGCCCATGGCAGGGGGTGGCACTGGATGAGATTTAAGGTCCTTTCATTCCAAACAATTCCATGATTCTGTGTGACTCCAGACACTGTGACGTGACAGGCATGGCAGACATTCCCCAAGGAGCTCTCCCTGATCCTGCTCACGCTGACTGCAGACACTGCAGGTGTGCTCCCAGGAGCTGCTGCCAGCATTTTCCTGCCTTGCTGAGCTGCCTGAGTCAAGTTTTACCACAGGACATGGGAGGTGATGTGCTCCAGCTTCTGCAGGTGCCAGGCAGCACACACTGACTCTAAAATCCTGTATTTTGTTGTCATTTATTCCCTGTTTCACTGCTGAGCCACTATCCAAGGCTTAGCATGGATTAATTATTACATCCATTCTAAGCCAGGCATTAAAATTAAACTCTCTCCAGCTCCATCCACCCATCAGCCACTGGTGTCTCTTTTCCAAAGCAATAAGCTTGGAAGAGAAAACTGGGCAGGATTTAACTATCCCTGTGGGAATTTCTGTCAAGCCATCAGGCTCCAGCTGAGAGTCTGGGAATTTTTTAGCAAGTCCTAGTGTCTTGTTTTATTTTAGCTCCCCTCTTCTGGCCTGCAGCTGTCACAGCAAGACAAAGGAGCAGAGGCCAGGGACAAAGCCAAGGAGCTGCTCCAGGAGGAGCTCAGGGCTCTGGAGCAATGGCCAAGGCCATGGGAGGTCTTCTCCATCCTCTGGGGGAGGGTAAAGGGCTGCAGGCCAACAACTGGGATTTGGTTTTTACATTTCTTTGTAGATTGGGGAATGTTGGAATGAGTCCAGAGGAACCATGGAGTTGTTCCAGGGCTGGAGCCCCTCTGGAGCCAGGCTGGGAGAGCTGGGGGTGCTCACCTGGAGAGGAGAAGGCTCCAGAGAGAGCTCAGAGCCCCTGCCAGGGCCTAAAGGGGCTCCAGGAGAGCTGGAGAGGGACTGGGGACAAGGGATGGAGGGACAGGACACAGGGAATGGCTCCCACTGCCAGAGGGCAGGGCTGGATGGGATATTGGGAATTAGGAATTGTTCCCTGGCAGGGTGGGCAGGCCCTGGCACAGGGTGCCCAGAGCAGCTGGGGCTGCCCCTGGATCCCTGGCAATGCCCAAGGCCAGGCTGGAGCAGCCTGGGACAGTGGAAGGTGTCCCAGCCCATGGCAGAGGCAGCACTGGATGGGATTTAGGGTCCCTTCCACCCAGGCTTTTCCAGGATTCTGTGCTGCTGGGAAGGCGTGGGACCCACCAAGTGACCAAGTGGGGCAAAAGCCTCTGTGGCCAACACAACTCCAAACACTCGTTGTGGGAGGGAAATGTAGATGTGGGAGGGAGATGCACCATCCCAATATTTTTCCCCATGAAAAAATGGCAAAAGAGAAAGGATTTGAAGCTTGGCTCATGATTGTCCACACTCTGAGAAAAGAGTATGGACAATCAGTATTTTTGATTGAAGGGCAAGTGAAAGGGCATCAAACCAACTAACTTGGATTTCTGCAGGCTATGATTAACTTCATTTCAAAAACTTCTCCAAGACACTCTTATTGATCTGAAAAAGACCATTTTTTGCCTTACAAGAAAAACTGGCTCCCAGAAAGTGGAAGATGATGGTGGAAAACGAGTTGGCAGCTAGAAATCACTGTGTATTCCCTCCAAAATCTCCATCCTGCTATGTGGAAAGAAGCCAAGTGTCTCTCAAGTGTATTAAGCAGGCTAAAAAAATATAAATAATTGTTGAATATAAGGAAAAAAAACTTGGTCTATAAAATCCCACCAGCATTTTATGGGAAATGAGGTCAAAAATATTTTCCCTGTGAGCAGTGGAAGAGAAACTTAGACCTTTTTTTTCCCTATGGAGAGAGCTCCGAGATCCCTGCCTTTCTATTATTTGGAGAAGCTGGGAAGAGAGAGCCATGGGAATGAAGCCTGAAAGCCAGCCTTGGAAGGGGGATGCTTAGCAAAAAATCATGGAGTATTTAGGAGTAGGATTTATTTCAAAGAAATCGAGTTTCATGGTCCTTTGCCCAGAGACTCAACAACAGTTTCCACCCCAGAGTGTTGCCTGGGAGCACATGTGCAAACCAGAAAGGGATTTAATTTTCAGCCCTTCAGGCCACTCTTCCTTTCCTGACCCAGCCAAGGAGCTCCATTAAATGTCAGGTTCTGGCACATTTGTGCCTCAGGAGGGGAGAGAGAGGGGCTGGAGCAGGATTTTGGGAGCCCCTTGGCCTGGGAAGGTGTGAACTCACCTTTCCTTTGCTGATGATAAAGAAGGTGTCCCCTCGAGCCCCTTGGCGGATGATGTACTCTCCACTCTCGTAGTGAGTCTGCAAGAGGGAAAGGAACCACATGAAGATGAACAAATAAAAGCAGAGCCTGTTCTCCAGCCCATATTTTGGCAGCTTTGTAAGAACATCACCCTGGACCCCTTTTATCCCAGCTTGACATTGGCTGTGACTTAAAGATTGTCCTGTGGTAAGGAATAGAATAATTAAACTGGAAGCATTTGTGGCTTGCCCATTTTTCTTCTGGCTGTGCTGGTGCCAGCCTGTGCCCAGATGAATTATCCTCACAGCCTGAATCCATTTTTAGCACATCAACGAGACAGAGGAATTTCCAACAGGGAATAAGCTACATGAACTAAACTGTAATAAGAAGTCTGGTATAAAATTTTTTTTCCTCCCTTTTTTTTTTTTTTTTTTTTGGTGGTTTTGGTGGTTTTCCAGCTTTGCTAGCAAGGGTTTTATTCAGCAAGTAGGTTTTCCTTTTCTCCTGCTATTACAGTAGTTTAATCTGTCCATTTTTGCCTTATTTTGTGGAACAGCCCTTGCTAAATTCACGTCACATCTTATCAACGCTGGCATCTAAACTTGTTAGGACACTTTCATCCCTTGTGTCACCCCATCAAAAGCAATGTGCATTTACACATCACCAAAAAACCCAAATATTTTCTAAATCAAGACTTTCAATTGATATTTAGACCTCCCCCAAACCTTGGAATTTTCATCCCAGACGCTCTGCCCTTGCAAATTCAACCAACAGCAGGCTGGGGGATGCCAAGAGCTTCCCATCCAACTCTCTTGCATCTCCCTTGGGATAAATGTCTCTTGGATTTTTCAACCATGACCAGGAGAGCTGGAGGTATTGGGTATTCTATCCCAGACCAAATTTGGGACAAAATCACCCCAAAAATGACTTGCACTGGCCATCAGATCTTCCAATCCCAAAGTAAGTATAAACAAGCAAGGACTGGAGCTAAAACAGGGGAATTAATCCAAATCCTCAAATTTGGTTAAGCTTGACATTTTTTTTTCAAAGGTGTTGTGTTGACCTGAATTTGTTTATTTATCTTTACACCCAACCTTTTTATCATTTACAGACTGATAACAGAACCTCCAGCTTTTCCCATTTTCATGTGCCAGAGTGGGAAGAGGGAGGGGAAAAATGTCTGGAGGAGACCTGGACACAAACTTGCAGAGTTTTACTGCTTATGGTGGGTGTTTCTGGAGAGAAGATTTAAAATGCATATTTTTGACCATCCAGGCTGAAATTCCTTGGAAGGGTCAGATTTTAGGTGTTGGGATCAGACCCCCCTCAAGTAGGCACCCAAAAATCTAATTAATGAAAATACAGGGCTAATGCCTTCTAAATTTACAACAGGTGATCCATATTCATTAGAAACATTGATGGCATTTTTATATAATTTCTGGGCAATTTAACATGATAAACCTGCTCCCTAAAAGGCCACTTCTTGGTCTTGCTCACCAACTACCACCAGCACCAACAACTGCAGAAATCAGTCTCAGTCCTGCTGCTGTAACCAATTCCCACCCACAAGTTCTCCCAACCTTCCAACCCATAAATTCCACCCTTAAACCTTCCCAATCATTCCCACACATGGCTCTTCCCAACCCATGAGTCCTCTCAAACATTCCACCCATGAATCCTAACCATTCCCATGCATGACTCTTCCCAAACTTCCCACCCAGAACTCTTCCAAAGGAATGGAAGGAGCACAAATTTGAGCTTCACAGCACCCAAAGCTGCCTCTCACTTCAGTGAATTTTGTCTCTTCTTTTTTAAACTGAGCTCCAATCTCAGCCAAGTTGTTCCAACATTCCAATCACATTCCTCTAGTCCCTCCTTGAGTGCCCAGAGCTTTCATTTTGCTTCACCTGCTCCTCACTGGTGCTTCTTTCCACGCCCTCCTTACCACCCACATTCTCATGTTTATGCATTCCAAGCCATTTCTTTCACAGCTAATTCCACACACAATCTTTCTTGCTTGAATCAACCCATTGTTCCCACCCTTTAGCAGCCCTCCTGCTTTTAAATCCTTGTTTTCTAACACAAATCAGCTCATCCATGTGCTTCACCCTTCTAATGGGATTCTTGCTACCTGCCCAGTGTCAGAGCACCATCCTTGGCAGGCAAAGTGCCCAAGAGCTCACTCAGGGCACATGGAAGTGGAAATAAAAACAAGGCTCTTGCTTTTAGCCCCACTTGAGAAGCAGCAATAGCTCCTTAGGTACCTCTGGTACCATCAAAGATCTCTGAAGAAGCGTTTTGGCAAAAGTTCACAGAATCCCAGAATGACTGAGGCTGGAAAAGACCATGGAGTCCACCTGGTAACTCATTCCCACCTTGTCCCCAGCCCAGAGCACCTCCAGCCCTTCCTGGGACACCTGCAGGGCTGGGCACTGCAAAGCTCCCTGGGCAGCCCCTGCCAAGGCCTGAGCACCCTTTCCATGCAGAAACTCCTGCTGCTGGCCAAGCTGAGCCTCCCCTGGCCCAGCTTGATGAGGCTGTTTCCTCCCATCCTGTCCTTCAGCATACAGAAAAGCTGGACTCTTTCACAAAATAGCATTTCCAATCTAAATGAACAAAAGTGAAGCTCTTCCTCTCTTTAAAGCCCTCCATCAGGGGCCTCCCCTGGAGATTTCTGTTTGTCCAGTAAGAACAGTTTCTATAAAAATATCAGGGGTTTTTATTCCCTTTACTTCTATTTTCAGTTTTACTTGAAGTGAGCAAAAAAATCCCAGCGCCAAAGGGGTAAGAATGCTCACACAGCAGGTTTGAGAAAATAAGACATGGATAGGTCTCCATGATCTGCTCTAGGTAACCCACAGGAGAGCTACAAATCTCGTGATTGACTCAGATTTGCTCTAAAAAAGGCAGCTATCCCATTTTATGAAATCCCTCATCTTGCGCAGAATGTCAATGAATGGACACAGACATTTCTTTGAGTGGAGAAATACCCAATGCAAGCTCTCTTCAGGAGTGTCTGGATTTTTATGAGACCAACTTATCTTGAAAATGGGCAATATTAGGAATAGGGGGCCCAACAGCATCAAATTTTGTCAACAAACTCCTTTTTTGAGTCCCAGTGCTTCCCAGGATGAAAATCTCCCATAGATACAGGACCCAAAGCAATGTACAAACCATATTTCGGTGACCACCCCAAACCACACATCTCAGAACAGTTAAATATATGATTTCTTTAAATCAGTTAAATGTGTTAATTTCTCTGTCCCCAACACACCAGGGCACATGTCACCCACCACACAAAAAACCATCACCTTTTCTACTTCAGACCTTCACATCTGGCTGAGGACTTTGGCCCAGTGAGCTTGGTTGATCAGTCACAAACTTCAACTGGAGCTTCTGCTCCTAAATATCACCAAAAATGAGATATCTGAGAGTCTGACCAGGCCTCATGGAGAAACCACGACTAAAAATGAGATGTTGGAGAGCTCTACCAGGCTTCATGGACTAAATCTCAATTAGGCCCCTCATGGAGAAACCTCAACTAAAAACAAGATGTTTGAGATCCCACCCAAGCTCATGGAGAAACCTTAACCAGGCCTCATGAAAAAACTTTGACTAAAAACAAGATATTAAGGATTGCACCCAGGCCTCATGGAGAAACTTTGACTAAAAATGAGATATTTGAGAGCCTGCCCAGGCCTTGTGGAGAAACCTCAACTAAAAACGAGACGTTTGAGAGCCGACCAGGTTGTGTGGAGAAACCTTGATCAGGCCTCATGGAAAAACCTCAATTAGGCCTCATGGAGAAACCTTGACTAAAATGGAGATGTTTGAGAGCCTGCCCAGGCCTTGTGGAGAAACCTCAACTAAAAACGAGACGTTTGAGAGCTGACAAGGTTGTGTGGAGAAACCTTGACTAAAATTGAGATGTTTGGGAGCCTACCCCAGCCTTGTGAAGAAACCTCAACTAAAAACGAGACGTTTGAGAGCTGACAAGGTTGTGTGGAGAAACCTTGACTAAAATTGAGATTTTTGAGAGCCTGCCCAGGCCTTGTGAGGAATCCTTGACTAAAAATGAGATGTCTGAGCTGGACCAGGCCTCAGGGAGAAACCTTCACTCTGGAGCCCAACCCCACAGTTCAACTGGAGAAAAGCTCATTTTTCCTCCCCCTGGATGCCTCTGACTGCCGTGTTTATGCTGAGAATGTTTGGGAAAAGGTGGGAAACAGGCAGTTTGGAATGCTCCATGAGCCACGGCGCCAAAGGTCCCCTCAGGGGAGCAGAGGCACAAAGGTGGCTTTGAAACAAGGACTTCAAAGCTGGAGCTGGGTTTGCACCACAAAAACCAGTGACAGCAACACGGGGTTGATGACAGTTCTCCATATCCCACCCATTGCATCCAGGGTGGTTTTAAAATAAAATAAAAATAACCTAAATATGTTATTTTGCTGGTGCTTTAAAAAATATTCACAGAACTGTCAGCAGAACTCCAAACAGAAGCAGCTTTTAGAAGATCTATTTTTCCTGTTCAGGATTTGCTGCCTTAAACATCCTAAAATGACAACAGGTATGCAAACAAAATAAAATGGAAAAAATATATTTATTTGCTGAAAATGCTAGAAAACCAAGCAGGTAAATATCAGTCTTCTGTACTGAACTCCTTAAGAATCACACAGATTTGTTTCCCTGGTTTTACCACGTGTCCTGCTCCCAGGGATTATCTAAAAATGCTGCTGCTTGAAATAACCAGCGGGGAGGATTATGCTTTTTTGGTCCTCTCCTCATTTATCCCTAATTTTTGACACTTAAGACATCTCAAGACCCAAGCAGCAGTTTAACAAGAGGGCAACAAATGGGAAATGAGGAAGATGCAATGATGAGGGGAAGAGAGGGTTAACCCATGCCCTTAATTTGACAGCAATTATGGAGCACAGAACTGAGAAAGGAGATGAGGAAGGGGACCTCATTGTGACCTTCTAGAACCTGAAGGGAGCCTGCAAGAAAGATGAAGAGAGACTATTTCCAAAGGATGGAGAGACAGAACAGAAGGAATGGCTTCCCAGTGGCAGAGGGCAGGGCTGGATGGGATACTGGGAATTAGGAATTGTTCCCTGGCAGGGTGGGCAGGCCCTGGCACAGGGTGCCCAGAGCAGCTGGGGCTGCCCCTGGGTCCCTGGCAGTGCCCAAGGCCAGGCTGGACAGGGCTTGGAGCACCCTCAGATAGTGGAAGGGGGGGAACAGGATGGGCTTTAAGGGCCCTTCCTACCCAAACTGTTCCATGATCCTGTCATTTTCACTCAGCTGGCTCTGAGCTGCAATGTCCTGCAGCATTTTTTTTGTTTAGTTTTTCATACTGATGGCATTACAAACTTACTCTTCCTCCTTAAAGATACAGCTCTTTGATATCCCACCAGCACTCTGAGTTTGTATTTTAGAGCAAAAGCTGTGCTATGACAGTGACAGGAGCCTGTCTCCCTGTCCAATCCATTTGGGAGACATTTCCTCGGCGCTGATTCACTGTGGCTCCCTAATGGGCTGTGACAGCACTGAGGAAAACACTCCTGGGCATGAGCTGGACATTCTGGCTGTCTTGTCCAATTGTGGGGCCTTCTGTACTTTATGGGTTGCTTCCAATTCCTGCAAAACCATCCCTGAGCACGGCTCTTAATACACATCCTAAGAGGTTGTTTGGGCACAGACACAGCTCAGCTTCTGGAATAATACAAATCCTGGAATTCTAGGGTTGGAAATACTTGGGACACATGAGGATTATTGATCCAACTCCCTGGTCCAAGAGTGACTGCTTAAAACTAAACTATGATTTAAGAGATGACTCCCCACAATGAGTTCATTGGTCCTCAACAAGATAAAACCTGTATTATATCAAGATATAATCAGTGCTTCTGAGGAACAGGGATTGCTCCAGGGAAAAGGAATCTAAAAGGATGTATGAGAACAGTAAAAAAAGCATATTCAACAACTATTTCATTGAAGCAAAAGCAAGTACAGCCTCCACCTAATCCATGGGATACACATTGAAATGGATAAACCAAAGGGGATAAACAACAGGGCCCTGCTGTTCCTGAAGCGCAAAGATGTGAGAAATGTCCCTAATTTGAAGCTCTTTGGAAAAATTATTGATTTAATTTCTGGTTGGTTTTCTTTGTTTTTGGCACTGCTGTTCCCTGTGGTGTGCTTAGAGTGCACAGGAGGGAAGGAGATAGGGCTGGCACCATCCTGCTCCTTCCTTTTTCTCAAAACCTCCTCCCATTTCAATGTCTCAAAGACAAAAAAAACCTCCACAAACTGAGCTGGACTCAGCCCTCTCCCAGCTGAGCTGCTGGGACAAGACAGGAGATGGGAATACAGTTATACAAATGGGAACTGTGGAAGAGAGAAACTCAACACATTCCAATTTAGAGCAAAAAGCCATCTCCAAACTGTGACTTTTCCAGCTCTGACCACTCCTCAGGTGAAACTGCTGGTCCTGAAACCCAGGCTGAATTTCCACCAGGAATTCAAGTTTTTTGCATTGAGGTGTAAATAAGACACTACTGTTGTGATAATTCAGAAGCTGCCTGAAGGTTGAATTCTCTCATGGAAAGAAGCAGCAGCTCCACATCTCTGGCATTTCCATGACCCAGAGCCCACAACTGAGCTGTCTGGTTTCCTTTTACACCACCAAAGTCAAGGTCTTTACACCTGAACATCCAACCCTCACACAACTCTCCTCATGGCAATTAACAGTGATAATTAGGAATATTTGTGAGCTACCAAAGAGGATTTATTAGGTTGCCATAGAACAAACACAGCTCATCTCAGAATCCCCCCAAAACCAAGCAGTACTAGAGAAGGACACAAACTAGGGATAAACCTCAATGGTTTCATCTCCTAGTCATGAAAAACATGACATTGTCCTTTTGGCTGTTATTTTATCCTCTTTCTTTTCCATTCTACTGGACTTCAACCCAACTCTTGCCGAGTGCAATTTTCAGGGATAATTAAAAGGCAACAAGGTGGATAAAGGGACCATGTCTGGTAAAAGCTGGCCAAGGTTCCTGCTTCCCAAAGGGAAAGTGCACGAGATGGGAGGAGCTCCTGGCCCTTGGACTGGCCAGAGAGCAGGAGCTGGCCTGTGTGGGTGAGGATTTGTTGCGCTTCAAACTCTGCTCTTTTTTAAATTCTGCCTGCTGAGAAGAAACAGGAATTTGGGTAGGTTGAGGATGCTGACAAAGCTGGGAAGGTCAGAGATACAGAGGGAGGTGAAGAAGGCAAAAGGTCAAGACCAACCTCAAAGATCAAGAGGGAGAACTCAAAGAGTTCAAGGATTGAGAGAGCAGAGAGATGACAAAGGGTGAGAGCAGCACGGGGTGAGAAGAAATGGGAGAGGAGTGCAGCAACAAGATTTTCCAGGAAAACAAGATGAACTGATATGGGAAAAATTAGGATTTATTCCCAGGGGAGATAACAGATAAACTAGCTGGGTAAAAGGCAGTAGTGGGATTAGGCTACAGATCAAGCCACAAATTGGGGTCAAAACCCCCAAAAAGCTTTGCTTAGGAATTTAAATAATACCAGATTCACAGATAATGACTGTGAAATGTGGAGAATTAGCTGAGAATCAGTAATTAGATAAAGGATCCCCAGGCAACAGAGTGGAATCAATTCATCAGTCACCCTGAGTAAAAATTAGCAAACAGTAAAATTCAGCAAAAATAAAAACACCATTTAAAAAAATTAAGACTTTGTGCACCCTGGGCCAGTCACATTAATGTATTTTTAGGCTTTTGTAGCACTGAAATCTCTATAATTCCATGACATTCCCGGCCTCCTTTGGACATTACACACAGGAACTTTCAGGAACCCAGAAATCAGAAACAGAACCCTACAATGGCACTGCACCACAAAACCTCTCTCCAGTCACCAGCAGCTCAAGTCTGTGGGGATTTCATTAAATTTCATTGAAATGCAAGAAGAGCTGCTCTTCAATCCTTTCCCAAATAGTTCTGATTTTGTTTCCCTCATCATAATGGAAAAAGGTGTGTAGAAATCCCATTGCCCTTCCTAAATCCACAGGTCTGCTCCACAGTTATTAGAGTGGGAATCAATTCCTTGCCAAAATGAAACTGGAAGTAAACAACTTAAATCAACACATTTGTTTCATTTCTTTTCCTTCATTTCCTCCAAATTTTGCATGCTTATTCACCCCAGGTATTTGCATTGCCACCAGGATCCAAACTCATTTCAGAATCGATCAGGAGGAATAAAAAAATGCACATTAATTCAATATATTCAGCCACTTTTCCAGTCACCTGCTATGAAATGTATTTTCTTTTTGTGGTCTAGACTGAAGAGGAGACTCTACATCTCCATATGAAAATGCACTTCAAATAATCACTGGAAACCAACTTTACTGGGAGGGAAATCATGGAAAGCATTGGATTTATTCATCCTCAACAGACTTTTACTGGAACACGTCATTTTCCCAGTTTAAACCCCTGAATTCACCAATTGCTTCCACTTTGAGGGTTCTGTGCAGGTGACAAGCAGCCCTGAGTTTGGCAGGTGAATTAAACACTCATATCCCCTGTTATATCCCCATGGATTTTGGCTGTTGCTGGGAAATATCCTCCTTTTCCCTTGATTTCTCTCATCAACTCCCCAAAAGGTACAAAAAAATGCAAAATTTTATCAACCCACATGCCACAAACTCAGCCTCTATTCCCAGTCTGTTCAACAAGGAATTCTGGAAGTGAATCACACTTCCATAAGATCAAATGTTTGCTCCAAATATATTTATTAAAGCAGCAAGTGAACTTTCAGTCTGTGCATAAACTGAGAAAAGGTGAAATCTCAATTTTTGAAACATCAATAACAACTTTTCCCAAATGAAAAAGAAGCTGCCTTGAGCCACTCACCTGGGTTGCCACCGTCTCCTTGACAACACAATTTGGAAAATTGGGATAAAACCTGTATTTTACAATAGAAATGCAAAATATCTGCTCCCTAAGTGCAGAAATCAGTATTTTTTACTGTTTAATAGAATCTTTGCTGCTAAAATTGATGTGGCTGGAGCGGCATGAGCCTATTTCAGCTTTGCTTGGAGGAAAATTTTACAGGACCTTTCCACTGCCTCAAACTCATTCCAGGATTTTGGACTACTGGTAACTAAAGAGGAAGGTGTGAGGAATAAAAATAAAATCACATCCTGAATTCAGAAGATTGTAAAAGCTGAGATTTCTGAAGGATGAAGCACATCAAGAACTGCCCCTGCAGCAGCAACACTTCCATCAATCTCTCGTGCAATGACCCCACTCAGAAATATTGGATTTTTCCCAGCTATTTTGTGCTTTAGGGCACATTTTTTGGGAGCATCTCTTATATCAGCCCTAAAAAAACCCCCAAAAAACAAAAACAAAACCAGGGCAAGGCTGGGAAATGTAATCTAGGTCAGATTTTTAGCACAAGGCACCAGCTGGCCCTTTCCTCATCAGGCAAGGACACAGTGATCCCAAAATTCCTTCACCAGGGCTTTTTGAAACTCTGAATTCTACTTTGCGTGGCTTTTTCTGCAGGAATTTGGGAAATGGCCATTTGGATTTACAAACAGAAGGGTCTGACTCCAATGGAGATGGGATCCCATCCGACACAGGGAAAATCCTGGGACAGCAGCAGGTTAAAGCCAGCAACAGCCCATCCCATGGATTAAGAAACGGCTTTTTCCATCTTGAGGACACTTTTCAATTCCTGTTATTACAACCCAGACACTGCAAATGCCACCCTGAGAATGGGGAACTTCAAATCCATCCCTCTGAGGGGACGTTTAAAACCAGAGAGGCACAAAGCCTCAAGTGTGAGCAATCCCATTTCCCAAGGGAAATAAATTCCCTGGAAAAGGACTCAGCCATGCTTTGGGGAGGTCTGGAGATGGGAAGAGGATCTCCCCATCTTCATGTTTGATCTTTGCTTTAAAGCTGGGTTTGAACCATTGATCCCACAGATGGAGGGTCTCCAGCTGATATTCCCAGCATTCCAAGCCTGGTGGCCATTCCTTGGGTGGCTGTAGGTGTCTCCATCACCTCATAAACTGTTTCCTTCATTTTTTCCCTAATTAATCCCTGGCAGGACTCACTCAGCAGGACCTGCATGCCAACCCTGCCCCAGATTCCAGCAGGTGTCACTGTGGGCAACACTATGGAAAAATCCAGCAGGGAAAACGTTGGAATCAAAGCAAAAACACCCATCAGGGTAATTAATATTTAGGTTTTCCTCAATATAATTGCTGATTGTATTTTTTCCCTGTTTTTACAGCTAAAAAAGCATTGTTTGTGTTAATTTCTTCAGGGTTGAAGGGTGGAAGTCATGGAATATTTTTGAGTAAGCACCAGGCTGGATTTTCATTCTGGGGTTCACTGCCACCAAAATTAGCCCATAAATGCCTGTATGTAGTGATTTGTGGGTAAGAATTAGAGAATTTTGGAAACAGCTGAATGAATTCCTAAGAGGAGATGCTCAAAAGACCAGAGAGCCACATGCTCTCCTTCCAAGCTTCTCCCAAAGAATCCAGCGCTGAAAGCAGAGCCCTCAGCACAAAACAGGAACCTCACCCATGGAGAGATCCGTCCCAAAAATCACTCGGCTCAGGCTGTCAGGAGCACAGCTTGGGAAGAGGGGCTTGAGCTGAGACCCCTCCACCACAGTAAAACCCCCCTCAATGCCAAATTTTCATTAAATTTCAGTCAGAATTGATTGATTGCAATTTCTCCACCCAGGAAGTGATGGACAAGCACCAACCCATTGGTCCCAAGCTGTCTGCAACAAAGAAAATGCCTGGAAAAGCAGATGCCATGGGTTCCTTGCCCCAGGGTGGCTGTAGAGCCTCTGGAAAGTGGGAACAGCAAACAAACAGATATTGGGAGATTAGGAACAAGGCTGGATAAGGGAAGAGACAATTTGGAGCTCCTGAGCTCTCTGCTGTGACCTCTCCGTTGTCCCAGGCGCCATGAAAAATCCACATCCACCTTGCATGTCTCTAATACAGCCTCCAAATCCACCAGGGCAAATAATAAATTATGGATTTGCTTAAATCCTCCCTTTTCATATCTGTGAAACCCTGGAAAATATCTAAGATCACAGCAAAAATTGTTTTGTTTTTCTTTTTTCCTTTCTTTCATAACTGTGACGGATCAGCCGGAGAATCCGCTTAGAGAGCATAAAAAAAATAAAATATCTCATAGATAGGTTTAATCCAATTGGAAATAGGGAATATTTAAATCCCAACACCTGCATAACCTCAGAGAGGCAGCTTTAGAAATTAACATTTTATCAGTGACTCCTGAAAACCTGATCATCCACTCAATGCACCAATGCCAAAAATAATAACAATAAATTAAAGAAAGAAAATCCTGGGATGAAGCAAATTTGGGGAAGCTTTTTCCTGTTTGATGCTGCCTTTGCCACGTGTCCTGCTGGTGACCATGGCACTGCTGGAGTGGCTTTTCCCACCACTGAGAGCTTGATTGAGGAGAAGGAGGTGCCCAAAGAAAAGGGAAAAGCTGGGAAAGTGCTGGAAAGGCAGCTGGAAAACAGGGAACGACAGAACTCTCTTGGAAGAAGCATGGTTTGGGTTGGAAGGGACATTGAGGATCATTCCCATTCCATCTCTGCCATGGGCAGGGACACCTTCCACTGTTCCAGGCTGCTCCAAGCCCCATCCAGCCTGGCCTTGGGCACTGCCAGGGATCCAGGGGCAGCCCCAGCTGCTCTGGGCACCCTGTGCCAGGGCCTGCCCACCCTGCCAGGGAACAATTCCCTCTCTGACAGCTGAAAATATCTTAAGACTCCCAACTCCCATCCTTCTGAGTGTCCTTGGGATTCTCGTGGAGATTTCCATGCATCCATGTGCTTTGGACAGGTGGAGGAGATGCAATTCCCTAGCTGGTGTGCTCTGGACTAACTCCAGTGGATTTTACAACACACACTTGAAAGAAATCCAACAACCCAGCTCCTCTGCTTGGGGTTTAGCAAAGGAGCCCAGAGACAAGGGCAGGGGGACTTCTGACATAAATGAGATGTTAATAAACTCCCCGTCTCCAGAGGAATCCAGCTTTGCATGGAAAGCTCTGGATAAAGAGCCCTCTGATACCACTGGGAGTTTCAGCCTGAACAAAAGCTGTTTCTTGAGAGGTTTTAAAATTCATTTCATAAATCTCAATTAAAGAGAGAACATCCTTCCCTGCCTGAAAAGTGCATTTGGCAGAGGCCAAAAGCTGTGCCTTACAGAGCCAGCAGATGCTACCAGGAAAAGACCTGAAGTTCCCACATGTGCCAAGAGCATGGAACTCCAGGAAATGCCTTACCCTGTGCTCAGAACAAGGATTTTACTGGGGAAAAACAGGAGAGATTTGATATTAAATCAAATAGGAAGAAATGGCAACAGATTTTCTACCCCAATTGCAGTGGAGTGTCTGATCTGAGACCTGGAGCTGCTGGAGTGAGACCAGAGGAGGTCATGGAGATGCTCTGAGGGCTGGAGCCCCTCTGGAGCCAGGCTTGGAGAGCTGAGGGTGCTCACCTGGAGAAGAAAAGGCTCCAGGGAGAGCTCAGAGCCCCTTCCAGAGCCTAAAGGGGCTCCAGGATGTGGAAACCCAGAGCACTGGGAATATTTCTGTGTCTGCTCTGGGGTGCCCTGACCCCCAGGGGAGCACTGACTCTGACCCTCATTCATGGAGAAAGTTTCCCAGACTTCAGGACAGACTGGAACTCACAAAAGTGTGCAATAGATTATAGAGAGCAGTGTAGGTGTATCACTTGGTGAGAAATTGAGGTTTTGGGATTTTTAGTGTGTTGTGGATGGAAGCAAGATGGAGAGCACAGGATGCCATCCTGGGTTTCTTCTTCATGCTGCTTCTTCCTCCTTCTCCATGGGTTTGGGTGGCATTTTGTAATTGGGCAGAAAAGTCCCCATTGCAGCTCTGTGGGATCAGTTATTGGGTTAAAAGGGAAAATAATCCAGGTGTCAGCTCTTAATTGGACAGTTTAGTCTTAAAAGCCCTTGGAACAAGAGATTGTTGGCCATTTTGTGCCTTCTAATGAAAAGCTGCTGAACTCACAGTAGTGAGGCTGTTTCACTGATAAGAAATAATAAACACCTGAGTCTGAACATGAGCTACTGTCTCAGTGCCTTCAATGCAGACTCAGAGACACCAATACAAGAGAGCTGGAGGGTGACTGGGGAAAAGGGACGGAGGGACAGGACACAGGGAATGGCTTTGGAGTGACAGAGGGCAGGGATGGATGGGATATTGGAATCAGGAAGTAATCAGAGTCCCAAAGGTTTTCTCCACTGGCATCACCTTTTAACAATAAGTTTTGCAGAACTGGGGAAGAAAAACCCCAAATCCTGCCCCATTTCTACCACTGCAGGAGAGCAGAGGATGAGCAATGAACACACACAGGGATGATCACATTCCTGACAAGAATCCACAAAAACCAGGGAATACTGAACTCCTTTTCTGTGCTAACACAAGCAGGAGATTATTTTTAATTCCCTTCACATGGTCTGCACCCACATTAAAGAAAATCAAAAGGAAAATTTTACTCCAAACATCACATTTTATCCCAATCCAAAGCTAGAGCAGCTCCTGCCACTGACTCCATTGTATTCCTGCACTCCAGTTTCTCTGGCTGCATTTTATTTTCTAATGCTTTTTTCCCCAAAAAGCTTTTATTTCCCGGTGCACCTGCAAACCCAAAGCTGTGTTCTCATGAGCACCATTTGAAAAATTAATGGAAGTACAACTTGAGTCAAAATTTTGTTTGTGATGGAGGCAGGTGGGATTGAAGCTGATTTGATGCCCCCACAGGCAGCATTACCCTATCCCACAGCTCCTCCAGTGAGAACTCCCCAGAGGGCTTCCTTTGATAAAAAAAAAATATAAATAACATTAACATACTTTTTCTTAACCAAAACCTTTTACTCTTCCCTGTTTATTTTGAGTTCTCCCTCAAACCTGATTTCTGGCTCTGTCTCACATCAATTCCTGCCTAGGTGCTGGCAGAGGCTGCAGGATAGACCAGGGACCCGACTCCCTTTATCCAAGAGCCATCCTCACTCCTAAACAAGCCTAAAACCCACAGATTCTATGGAAAGCTAATTAATTTTGCACATTTTCCCTCTCCTATTCACTGTTGCCACACAATTCCACAAAGGCAGGACTGTGTTCAGCCTCTGTTAATTAACCAGAGGCATCCCAAGGCCACCTGATCCATACTAATTGGTATCATGGAGCAGGAAGGATGCTTAAAGGCCCAGGACAGCTCTGAAAGCTGAATTAAGCCATGAAATCTCCTCCAAAATCCCACTCTCCACCAGGAGTCACAATAGGAGCTCCACAAACAACAAGGAAGAATTTTGGGCTGTGTTTTATTTCTTTTTTAACATTTGTGCCGTTTGAAATTCAGTCTCTCATTGGAATTAAAATGAAAAAATTAAAATTAAAGGAAGGAACAAGACAAAGGCTGGCAAGTGACTCTCAGCACAAAAACTGAGCTGCTGAAGTGGCTGCAGACAGGAGCTGGGATCCCAAATTTCAGCACCCAGAGTGGCAGGAAGAGTTTCCATCCCTGGCAGCCTCTGCCTGTGGGGTTCAGCACATTTCTCTGCCTCTCCCCTCAGTTGGCTCTGCTGTTTGTCCAGGGATTCACTGGGAGCCAAGGCCAGGCTGCCTGGGACTGCAGGAAAAACATCACTGGCACTTGGATCT
Source organism: Geospiza fortis (assembly GCF_000277835.1). Taxonomy (NCBI): domain Eukaryota; kingdom Metazoa; phylum Chordata; class Aves; order Passeriformes; family Thraupidae; genus Geospiza; species Geospiza fortis. The sequence goes on along the minus strand of NW_005054508.1, from coordinate 331,347 downwards.
CAGTAGTGCATTCAAATAAATTAAAATTCTGAATATTAATGCTTCCAGTGAAAGAATCCCCTAAACACACACTGGGAGATGTGGGAATGGCATTCCCTGTCACCATCATACTTTCTGGAAAGTCCCTTCACCAGGATTTCTTCTCCTGGGAAGCTGAGAAGCCTCAGAGAAAAATGAAAACAATAATTATCTGATTTGCTTCTCCTGTGCTTTGCTGCTTTGGAATGTGGTTTGCACATTGTTTAGCAACTGGTCATTGTTTCATTGGTTTCATGTGAATTGTTTTGACTTAATGGCCAATCACAGCCAGCTGTGTCAGACTGAGGAGAGTCACCAGTTTTTTATTAGTATCTTGTTAAGCCTTTTGTAAGTATCTTTTCTCTATTCTTTAGTATAGTCTAGTATAGCATTCTTTAATATAATATAGATCATAAAATAATAAATTAGCCTTCTAAGAACATGGAGTCAGATTCATCTTTCCTCCCCACAACAGAAGACCCCAAAATTACCACAATTCCCAGCACTTCCAAGCTGTGGCTGCTCTCCTGTTAACCCAGCAGGAGTTAATCAAGTGCCCTACAGCTGGATTTAGAGCTGAATTAGCCATATGTATATTTAAATACCTATTTATACCACAACTGTGATAGATAAATATTATATATTTCAATGTGTTATAAAGTATTGTCAGAGAATCATGGAATGGTTTGAGTTGGAAGGGACTTTAAAGTCCATCCCTGTGCCATAGGCAGGGACACCTTCCACTATCCCAGGCTGCTCCAAGCCCTGTCCAGCCTGGCCTGGAGCACTTTAAATTCCTATACATGCAGCAATAATCCATAAATATACACACATGCTGTGTTTGTGAGATTCCCCAGATGAGGTGAGAGATGAGAATCTGACTCCATGTTCTCAGAAGGCTGATTTATTATTTTATTATATTAACGAATGCTATACTAAACTATACTAAAGAAAAGAGAAAGAATACAACAGAAGGTTTAACAAGAACGATAATGAAAGCTTGTGACTGACTCAGAGTCCAACACAGCTGATGATGATTGCTCATTAATTAAAAACAATTCACATGTTTGGATAAACAATCTCCAAATCACATTCCAAAGCAGCAAAACAGGAAGAACCTGAAGCTCCCCAGGAAAAGAAATACTGCTGAAGGGATTTTTCAGAAAATATCATGGCGACATACATACACATAAATATCAAAGCTGTCTCAAGCTCTGGACACACAACAAAGGAGGCAAATCCACGTGCCGTGGTTTCGACCTGACATTATGCGCACAAGAAACTGATCTGCAGGGTTTTGTAAGCAAATCACAGCGCCTTTGTCACTGTCTCTGCTGCTCTGTTTCCTACACACAACATCTCCCATGGATTACCAGGCTAAATCCCAAACAGCCAAGGAACAGGATTAGGAAATGCAGATGAAGAGGCCTGGGTTGAAAATGCCAACGAGAACTTAATTCCATCTCCTCCTGTGCATCTGCAGCCACAGAACTTTAAATTCTGTCTGGGGCACCAACAGCACCTGGAGCTGGCCAGGGGAGGCCACAGAGATGCTCCAGGGCTGGAGCCAGGCTGGGAGAGCTGGGGGTGCTCACCTGGAGAGGACAAGGCTCCAGGGAGAGCTCAGAGCCCCTGGCAGGGCCTAAAGGGGCTCCAGGAGAGCTGGAGAGGGACTGGGGACAAGGGATGGAGGGACAGGACACAGGGAATGGATTCCCAGTGCCAGAGGGCAGGGCTGGATGGGATATTGGGAATTAGGAATTGTTCCCTGGCAGGGTGGGCAGGCCCTGGCACAGGGTGCCCAGAGCAGCTGGGGCTGCCCCTGCATCCCTGGCAGTGCCCAAGGCCAGGTTGGAGCAGCCTGGGACAGTGGAAGGTGTCCCTGCCCACGGCAGGAGTGGAATGGGATGATCCTTAGTGTCCCTTCCACCCCAAACCAGCGTGGGATTAGTCACTCCAGCTGCCCCCAGCTCTCTGAGTTCCTGCCTCCTTCCCTTTCCCTGAAAAACCCCAATTCAGTGGAGATGGAACGGATGTTCAGGCAGGTGACAGCTCCATCCCTGACATCCAGGCAAAGGGATCCTCCTCTGAAACAGGAGTAGGAATTTGGAGCTGGAGAACAAAATTGAGAAGAATCAGCTGCAGGCATAATGCAGAATGTGAGATCAAATGGAAAGTTACAAAATCATGAGGAGCTGGAAGTGGCTTCAGAGGAGAAGAGGTCAAGGAACCTTAATGATTTGAGAATAACCTGATTTGAGATGGAAATCCTACAGGTTTTACATTTGAATGGCACAGGGAATAACCTTAAAGAGGAAAAAGCACTGCCAGAATGTGAAGCAACTCGAGGATGGGAAAGAAATCTTGATTTTGTGCCACAAAACCCAAATAAAAATGAAAGGGGGAAAAGAGGGAGAGGAGGAAATGCCAGCCCAGATCTCTGAGCACTGCCCATGGCCACCAAAAGCTCATCCCACTCCTCAGCCATGCCAGGAACAGACTCCCCATCCTACTCCCTTCAGCATTTTAATTCCATTTGCAAAATGCAATTATCCATAAAGACTGGAATTATTGGCAACGTTGGTGCCATCCAGATAAGCCCTGTGTGAGTCACCAGACACATTTTTCCATGGAATATTAACAATTCCCTGATCCAGAGGGGTTTTTCAATATTTCACAGGTGTAGCCTATGGAAAAGGGGCTGTAGCCAGGTGGGAGTTTATATCTAAATACACAGATTTGAGAGTCACTTTTTCTTTTTAATTTATGCAAAACACAGCCTATTCAATCCAAGACAAACCCAGATAAAATAACATTCATTCCAAACAGAAAACTGGGAGCACCCAACCCTAACAATCCAGATTTATTCCCCATAAACGCTGCTTTTGTGCCTCATTTCTTCGCTGATATTTATTAAGAATGTTTTCCCCAGCTGCCACGAAACTTGAAGTGTTTCTGGAAAAGTTTTATAGACTTTATTCTCCTCCTTAATTCTTGATAAGGAGCTTAATGTTGGTGATGTGATCCAAGCAAATTCTGGTTGGGAGTGGGGTTTTGAGATAGGCAGATGGAATTTACAGCAGAGGGAATTCATATCCTTTTTTTCCCTTAAATCAGAGCATTCCCTGGCAGTAAAAGGAATAAAGCTTATCTGTGAATATGCAATTATTCAGGGTGACAAACAGCTGATTTGTTGGAGCCACAGAATTTATCTGGGCACTAAATAAAAAGGCAGAGAAGGAACAACACCCCAGCAAAGCTCAGGAAAAAGGGAATTCAAATCAACTCCCATGTCAGCAGCGCTTTTCCTCCAAATCCACAGGAACATCTTCCCTGATGGAGAGGCGGGGATGAAGAAAAGCCAACAGGAATGAAATAAATTACTGCCACACACTCATTCCTTGCACTTAAATCACCTTTTGGAAGGGTTTATTAACGACTTTCTGGGATATTGAATTTTTCAGGCTCAGAAGGGAGTGTTGGGGGAATAAAATAGGGGGGAAACTGTGATATGACCCAAATATTTTACATCTGCTTATAGGGCAAGGTTGGGGGTTGGGTTTTTTGGGTAGGGTGCAGGTTAAGGTTTTTTTGCAGTCTGGGGGGCCTGTAAGGTTTTTTGTGTTTGTTTCAGGGGGTTTTTTTGGTTGGTGTTTTGTTGTTATAAATAGACTTATGAAAAGCCTGACCCTAACAAGACCTCAGTTAAAGCCAGGCAGGCAAAGCCCAGCTCCACCCCAACATCTCAACACTGCTGCAACTCTTCCCAGAGCACTTTTTCCAGGACACCTTTAAAACACCCTCCAACATAACTGCCCCATCAAACCTGAAATAAGATGAGGTTTTCACATTTCCCTCCTCCCTATCCCTCACCCAGAGGCTCGAGAAGCTCGTTCCCTTCTGGGCACCACAGGAAATGATTGATTCACTCCCCAGTTGGATAAAAATCCAATAAAATATATATAAACCCTATTCAAAACTGGATTCATTTTCCCCACAACTCCTCTCATGCCTTTGATGGCTGCCAAACTGGGGAGCTGCTCTTTGGGGGAGAAGAAGAGGCTGGATATTGCCAGCAGAAGGTTCTGAGCTCATGAAATCCCAACATTCAAAGCTCTTACCTCTTCCAGGACATCTGCAAGCTTACTGAGGATCTCCTCGGGAAGGCTCTGGAATGTGGGAACACTGCAATAGAAAAGAAACCTCCATTAATGGATCCCTTTACACAGGGCACACATCCAGCTGCTTTCCTGCCCTCTATCTTCCCGAGACTCCTCCTTCATGCTCTGGGGCTGAACTGGGAAAAAAAAAAATCATAGAAAGCTGCAGGATGGATTTGGTGATGATGGGAGATCACTGGGATAAACCTCTGGAGAGCCACCCCTAAAGCTGGTAATCAATTAGGGATCTACAGGAATAAATCACACAGGACTGCATTTTCTTCATGGTCAAAAAAGACCCATCTTTAGTCTCATAACTCCTTTTTATCCTTTTTTTTGTGTGGGACTCCAACTGGTTAGTTCTTACCAATTACTTTATTGGTCATTAACAAGTTATTATTCTGTATTGATTGGTCATTCAAACCCCCAGTGCAGGAAAAGTTGTTTGTGAGAGATAGTTTTCATTTTTCTATGCAATGGTGCAAAAACAGTTTATGCAGGTGCTGGTTGTTTTTTTACCCAGTGATAGATTGTTATGTTAATGAACTGCTCATACCAGGATTGCTTCACATGGGAACTTGCAAAGGGCTAGCTTGACAAGGTCAGCCATTGATTTTAGGAGCAGGTCTGACCTTATGAGGCCTTTCTTTATGATTTTTCTACCTTACTGCAACAGGATCCATTCAGGATCCACTGGAATTCCTGTGTGCCACAAACCTGCTCAGTCATATCCCTTCCTGCTCTGCTTCAGCCCCCCAGAAATAAAATGCAACCCAAAAAAGGGGCAGGGAAGATCAGCCCCAAGCAGGCCCAGATAAAAGAGCGAAATCACACCTGGATGGGCAGAGCACAGAGCTCTGCAGCAATGAGCACCCACCCAAGCCCTCAGGGAGTTCCTGAACATTTCCCTGGTGGTTTCACAGCCAAATCTGTGGCTTTTCTTCAGCCAAAAAGGTGACTTTGTCACTTGTTTGGCAGCAATGCCCTCAGCAAAGGCTGCCCAGGCCAGGCTGGGATGAGAAGGTGATGTAACCTCAAAGAGCTGCCTGAGCCAGGGTCCACAGGACTGCACCCAAACCAGTCTGGAGCAGGATGGGGGACACGAGTTTGGGTCTCCAAAGCTGCAGGGAGTATCCTGACTCTGAAGCTGTATCTCCACTGCCTTACAGCCCACCCAGGGAAGCTCTGGAATTGTCCTCCTTGGAGAGACCAAAAAGCCATCAGAACATGGTCTGATGTCCTGATCCTGTCCACTGCAACCTGAGGAACCCATGGAACCAGAGGACCTCCAGATGTCTCTCCCATCCTCAATCACCCCAGCTTGTGATTTGCACTACTCTGGTTTCTCATCCTCTCTTCTCCATAAAAACCTGAGCTCCATCAATATTCCCAGGTGATGCTGAAGGAAACACACGGACAGAACAAAAATTTAACCCAAAATACACCATGGCCCAGAGAAGCTGTGGCTAGTCCTGGAAGTGCCCATGGACAGGCTGAATTATTTAGGCCAACCTAAATTATTCTCTGATCGTTTACCCTTCCTTTTAATTAAAAAAAAAATAGTTTCCACTGAATCTATTTAATGATAGCAAGACAAATCTGGGCTGATAAATGCAGAAAATATCACCTTTCATGCTCTCAACAGCAGCTTTTTTTCCTTACTACGAACATTTTTATTACTGTGAGCACATGGGCCTACATTGTAACAGGAGCAAGCAAACAACTGGACAGGAATTCTGGGACAGCCAGGCCTAAGCATAAAAGGAAAATTCATTACATCAATTCCATCATCCCCAAATGAAGCATGAACTTATGGAAGAAGGTAAAAGCCTTGGACAAGTGGGCAGATTTCAGTGTGGTCAAATGGTCAGATTTTTGCAGCCTTAAACTCCCAAACTGGGGGGAACTCACCACAGGGTGTTTTTTAATGGATAATTACACCTGTGAAATCCAAGGAAGGGTAGTGAAAGGCATCTATTATAGATCAAATCCATAAAAACCAGAGAAATAGGTGCCAAGTTCTTAGAATTCTTCAAAGTCTTACCACAAGAAAAGCCTAAAACTTCAACTCTGCAATAGAGCAAATAATGGGAAAAACAATTTGTTGACAAAACAAACTCCAAACACATAATGGAATTACACCATCAATATCCCAGATTTAGGGGGGTTTCTGGCAGGCCAGAATTCCCCTGAACAACCAGAAGTTACAAAACAGCCAAATATTTGAGCTTCTTTGAAAACAAGAGAGCAAGATTTGATTCTTGAGGTCAATAAAAATCCCTCTCTGCTCTCCACAGGACAATATTAAATGAATTCATAAAACAGAATCTTGATTCCCTCCAAGAACTGCCTGGATTTTTGAAGGACTTGTGTACAAAAGAAGTGTTTCTGTGATTATTTCCAGGTGGGTACTTGCCCTGAAAGGCAAACGGAGCCTCAGCTCTCCAGGGAGAGCACTGAGCATAACAGCTGAGCTGCAAATTGCTGCAAGTGGGAAAACACATGGGAGAGAGGCAAATGGGAGCAGAAAACCTCACAGGGAATCTTTGATCACCACAGCAAGGGGCAGGAAAATTGTATTTCCCTTTCTACAACTGTGTGAAAAAGATATAGAAGGGCAAACATTCAGCCCTTGAGCTGGGATGTGTTTAGGGTGAAAAAAATCACAGCAAACACTGCTCCAGCTGTTCAAGGAACAATTGTTCTGCCCAACAAAGCAGGGTCAAACAAACCCAGGCTTTCTCCACCAAGTTCTCCTCCCACTGCTCCTTAAATCACATAAATACTGAAGATTTTTAAACAGCCACTCCAGACAGTATCAGTGCTACAGCTGGCAAAACAGACATTCTGGTATGCAACACTGAAAGTCTGCAGCAAAGACTGAAACTTGTGGCTTTTCTCCCTACCTGCAGCACAAGGGAAGAACTTCACTTGTTCCACAACCATCTCTCACTTTGCCCAGGAAAAGCTGGACTTGATGATCTTGGAAGTTTTTTCCAATTTAATGATTGGAATTTGATCATAGAAGAAACAAGAGCAACTCAACAACCTCTCCCAGCACAATGAGGCTCCTTCTACTCTGCTCACCCAGTCCTTTTAAGGGGCTTTCTCCAGCTGCTTCTTATTCCACTTAATGAGGAGTAATTTCTGCACCTGCCCTGAATCCACTCCCTGGATGAGGCTGTGGAATCCAGCTGGGGATGGAATAGAGCTATTCACAACTGACCTCCTGCTCACCTGCAGTCCTCAAAGTTCTTAAAGGCATAAAAAAGTATGGAGAGAAAATTATTTATACCTATTTGATAGGCAAAATACAGCCCAGGATCTTCAGGAGGATCCAGGTCACCCTGCAGAGGCAGCAAACAAGGAGGCCAAGCAGACCCCTAGCTCCAGGGTTTGACTTTTAACAGAAAATGCAATAAACTGGATAATTTTGATCCATCCACAAACAGCATTTTATCAGGAGAGCACAACTGCCACGGCAGGGAACAGGATGAGAAACCTTCTCCCCATCCCTGTCCCTACACCCTGGACGTGAGCAGGGGCAGGGGGAGAGGTGACATTCTCCTGGCTGCATTCCCCACTGCTCAGCCACAGAACATTGTGCAGGGATGATGGCAGTGTCTGGAGCCAGGAGAATTTCCCGTGGGGAATTGCTCCCTGTCTGGAGTTGGCTCCAAACGTGACACATTTTCCCAGAGAGCACCAGCGGCCAAACTGAGGGAAAGCAGCTGTGCTGAAACATCCCTGGATTGACTCCCTGCCCCCATGGAGGAGCAGGGACATGCACAACCCAAAGGTCATGGCTCCATCCCTGGGGATGCAGCCACCAAGCTGCTCCCAACTTCCAGGTAGAAGCAACATCCCCATTAGGCAGGCTTGGATTCACGCCTGTGATCCATCCTGGATTCATGCCTGCGGTCCATCCCATGGGATGGCTCCTGAGGAAGCAGCAAGGGCTTCCAGGCAGTGCTGGCTGTGGCCCAAGGTGTTGTTTGCAGCCTCAGTCCCTGCCAGCTCCGACAGGACATTTATCTTCAGACACACACCGCAGCCCGCAGGGCTGCTGGCTCTGCTCTGCCTCCAGGATACAAAAGCAGCCATTCACTCTCTAAATCCCTTTCAAGACTCATTCCCAAAGTTTTGAAAGGTGTTCAGTGAGGGTGCTCATCCAGGTTGGTGGCAGATGTTTCTCCTGGGTTAAGCCTGGAACAAAACCTCTCTCTTTTATTGCTGCTTGGCACCATCACAATTGCTGTTGTTGTCGCTGCTCTGTGCCTTGAGTAAGCAGAGCTCCAGACTCCAACACTACAGTAAAATGAAATTAAGGCTGTCTAAGTTCCCTGAAACTTTTTATTTTGGCACCCAACTGGAATGAAGGCTGAAAAATGCAAATTTCCTTCTTTACCACATTTGGGATGATCCTACTGCTTTGTCTCACTTCCAAAAGAACTGAGACCACATCTGATCAGCAACAGCTGATCCTTCATTTGGGATATCACCAAAAAGTGGTGTTTTGGACAACTCAAGCTGTACAGGTAGCCTCCCATTGTTGTGTCAGGGAGGGAATGCTGGCTCCATCAGGATCATGGCATCACTTCATAAAATCAGAGTGGCTGGGATTGGAAGGGACCTTAAAGCCCATCCAGTGCCACCCCTGGCATGGGCAGGGACACCTTCCACTGTCCCAGGCTGCTCCAAGCCCTGTCCAGCCTGGCCTTGGGCACTGCCAGGGATCCAGGGGCAGCCACAGCTGTGCCAGGGCCTGCCCACCCTCACAGGTACTTTCCTTTAGTGTTGCAAACTGTTGCATCAAAAGCTAATTCCTCTTTTCTGTCAGATTAATAAATATTACTTAAAGGATCAGCTGTGGGTTATTTTAATTCTTAGTACCCACAAGAGAAGTGGCAGAAATTAATTTTAGAAAAGGTGTATCTATTTCTCCAAAAACCTCAGTCCTTCCCCAATCACACAGGTCATTGCTAAGTCCAGGCTGTTTTTTGCTTGGATTCATGGAATCCCAGGATCACTGAGGCTGGAAAATCCCTGCCAGCCCATGGAGTCCCAGCTGTGCCCAGGGCCCACCTTGTCCCCAGCCCAGAGCACTGAGTGCCACCTCCAGCCCTTCCTGGGACACCTGCAGGGCTGGGCACTGCAAAGCTGCCTGGGCAGCCCCTGCCAAGGCCTGAGCACCCTTTCCATGCAGAAATCCCTGCTGCTGTCACACCTGAACCCTTCCCCATCTCCATTCCCTTCCCTGGACATACTCCAGCCCCTCCAGGCTGTGACAGCTCAGAACAGGACCCAGCTCAAAGAATATTAGAGAACCAGGAGGAAGGGACAGGGAGGGTGAGAGTCACTCACATTCCCATTAATTTCACTTTGGGTTGGCCTTGGAAGCACCTCATGGAGCAGAAATCTCAGGAAGAGAGAAAAGATTTGCTCTGCAGGTGCTGCAGATGATTTGTCTGCTGTGCTATAGCCACACAGGCAGTAAACAATTCACAATTACTCATTTTGGAGAGGGTGAAAATGGAACAGCCACAGTTTGAACGCTCTGCCTCTCATTACACAGCCCTTATCAGAGAAATAAAATCCTGAAAGGAGGTTGTGGGACATTTGTTTTCAGGGATCTGGTTATATCCTAAGCCCTACTACAGACAGGAAAACAGGAGAGATGCAGAACTGATCTTATCCCTGATGAGCAAATACTGAAGCAAAGCAAGTGCCAAGAATTGCATTTTTCCCTCCTGGGCTGAAAGGATACCAAGGGATCTGCTGATATCATGACACCAGAACTCTCAGTGTCCCTGAGGGGAACCTGAAATGATCTCAAAAGGCTCAGAAAGGCTGGAAAGACCTCCAAGAGCAGAGTCCAACTCTGCCAAGTCCATCATGAACCCATCCCTACCCACCACATCTGTGTGGTTTTTGAACACTTCCAGGGGCCCTCTTTCAGCCCAGGCTCTGTTTGTGTTCAATAAGCAGGGCAGGAACTCTGGAGGAGCGTTTTGCCTTGCTCTGTCAATCCCTGCCTCTCCCTGACAGGGGTTCATTGTCACACAGAGCCTCCCTACTGCATCTCCTGCGGCAGTCACTGGGGAGATGGGACTGCTTTAAAAGAAAAAATTCCATTGTTGATGTCAGAATGAGAGGGAGGGAGAGTCATCAGCAGGTATGTGAACCCCCTCCTCCCATTGCACACGAATTCACCCAGGATGATTCATCCTGAAAAGGACAATTGCTCCCTGAGAGCTGCCAGGGCTCAGCAGCAGCAGCAGCAGCCAGTCTGGGAACCTCAGTGAAGTTTGGGCAGGCACAGTTCTGGTTGCTCATCTCGAGGCACAGGGTTCACTCTGCTGCTCCTGAGCCACCTCACAGAGGGGACCTGCTCCTGCTGGAATCCTTGGAGGATGGCATGGGATGATTTTGGATCTAGCAGGTGGCAATTCTTTATATTTGCAAATCAAATTCAACCTGCAGTCCCAAAGCAGAACTTTTCTACCTTCCAACTCACCCAGCTTTTCCAACAGTTGTATCACAGAACCCCAGACTCATTGAGGCTGGAAAAATCCCTGCCAGCCCATGGAGTCCCAGCTGTGCCCAGGGCCCACCTTGTCCCCAGCCCAGAGCACTGAGTGCCACCTCCAGCCCTTCCTGGGACACCTGCAGGGCTGGGCACTGCAAAGCTGCCTGGGCAGCCCCTGCCAAGGCCTGAGCACCCTTTCCAAAATGGAATGATAGAACTGGGATTATGGGTGTGGAGTTTGAATAGAAGTTGAGGCCCTTTCCCCTTGTCCTGTCCCTGTTCCCTGGCAGCACAGCCCGACCCCCCCTGGCTGTCCCCTCCTGGCAGGGAGTTGTGCAGAGCCACAAGGTCCCCCTGAGCCTCCTTTGCTCCAGGCTGAGCCCCTTGCCAGCTCCCTCAGCCCCTGCTGGGGCTCCAGCCCCTTCCCCAGCTCTGTTCCCTGCCCTGGACACGCTCCAGCCCTTCCAGGTCCTTCCTGCATTGGGGACCCAGAACTGGACACAGCCCTGGAGCTCCCTGAGCAGGGCCAGCACAGAGGGACAATCACTGTCCTGATCCATCTGGCCACACTGTGTTTGATATAAATACACTGGTGATTAAAGATAAAAGCTGTCATGCAAAGCCTCGTAGCCCTGAACACTGATTTTTATGATCCTGCATTTGCAATACAGCTGAAATTAAATTGTCTTTGGCATGCACTGTAATTACCTCTTCAAAACAGTCTGCTGTCAAGGAGTTTCTCTCCTGCATTTTTTCCCCTTTGTCTAGGACATTTCATGGGAAATGAAACCTCACCCTTCAACCTCTGGACAGACCCACAGTGGGTACACCAAGGAAATTTTCTGCTTCACAATTGAACCGCAGAATCCCAGGATGGCTTGGGTTGGGAGGAACATTAAAACCATCCAGTGCCACCCCCTGCCATGGGCAGGGACACCTTCCACTGTCCCATGCTGCTCCAAGCCCTGTCCAGCCTGGCCTTGCAACCCTGGAGCGCCAGAATGAAGTCCAACAAAGACCATTACCTCACACAAGGCAGAAAACAAAAGATTTTTGGGACTGATTCTCGTAGTGTGCCTCAAAAGAGATCCTTAACACTGGGCAATGTGTCAAAATCGCAGTGAGTGTAAATAAGGGACAAGTGGCATTTGCATGCACGGTCTGTTGTCTCTCTTTCCTCCAAACTGGGTATTTACAACATATCCAAGACCAAATGAAGGCAGGAGTCTTGTGTCTAAGAGATCTCTGCTGCACTTGACAGCATCATAATAATCTCTTCTTCATGGAGCCACTGACACCCTCTCCAAGCACAGCCTGTTTGCTGCCGGAACGCTGCGTCCTCCTTTAAACCACCCCCATTAAATGAACATATCACAGAGATCACCATCATTTGCTGCCTTCAGAATTACATGTACACAAAAGAAAGATAAGCTGTAAATGTTTTTAACATCCTCTGAATCACCAGCTTTTCACATTCTCCTGGGCAACCTCCCCAAAGCAAAGTGACCTGAAAGGGCCAGGAGCTGCTGGAGCTGAGCAAGGGCCTGGAGCGTGTGGGTGCCCAGGCAAGGCTGAGGGAGCTGGGGCTGCTCAGCCTGGAGAGGAGCCCCAGCTGAGAGGGGCCCTCAGGCCTGGCTGGCCCTGGCTGCAGGGAGGGGCAGAGCAGGGCCCAGGCTCTGCTCCGGGGCCCAGCAATGGCACCAGAGCCACGGGCAGGGCCTGAGCCCAGCAATTGCCCTGCACAGGAGGCACAACTTCTTCCCTGGGCACTGCCCAGCCCTGAGCACATTGCCCACACAGCCTGGGGGCTCTCCTGCCTGGGGCTGGGGCACAGCTGGGTGCACACAGTGCTGTGCCCTGGGCTCTGGGATGGCCCTGCTGGAGCAGGGAGGGGACACCAGGTGCCCACTCAGCTCCTGCAGCCTCACACACCCTGGCATCCTGTGTAATATTTAATTGTTTTGTTTTTAATATTCCCTTACACAGGTGTTGAGTGAATCTCCAGCATTCACAAAGCATTAAAACACCTAAATATCTACCTTTTTGTTGTTGTTGTTGTTAGTTACTATGAGAAGAATTTAAAAACATGGATGGCCTGCCCAACACATTCCTAGGTTGCGAGCTAACTGAGGTGACCCCATGGTTGGCAGCATCACCAAATCCCAGACTGGGTTAGGGAGCAACCTTGAGCTCCTCACTCTGGCTGATACATCAGAGATGATTTATGGAGGGATAACTCCAAAGAAAACCCCTTCTGAGTGATCACCAGAGGATCATTCTGAACTCACCAATGATAACAGACTTCCAAGAATGATTTAGTCACCCCCAGAGAAATAAGCCACAAAACATGGCACCAAAATCCAAAGAATTTTGTTCCATTCATGGTGAGAACCCAGCACAAACACACCAACATGAAATCCTGGGATTTGCCCCATGAAAATCCACCTCAGAGGCTTTTGAGACGTTCCCACAAACAAGCAGTGCTGTGCCAACCACAGAGATCCCCAACAAGACCCCCAGGACATCCCAACCAGCCCAGCTCTATGGTCTCAACCTATAAATGGGCAAAATCCCCTTCCTCATGATTTATTACCTGCACAGAATCCCAAATATTTTTAAAGTGCCTCTAAAGCCATAGGTGGGACATCCCTTTCTCCAGGATAAACCTGAGTCCTTTATTGAATTAAAGAAAGGAGAAGGATGATTTAATCCCAGACTTTACAACTCTGTTGATTCTCCCTTTTCATCCTGGAGACCAAAATTTCCTATGCACAGCAAAGCCTCTGCAGCTGGAAATGAATTAAAGGTCGAGGATTTTCAAGGGGCCTGGGCTCTATTGGAGAAATAATCAAATAAAGCCTGACAGATTCCACACAAGGCTTGAAAATACAATTGTTTATGAAAACATAATCTCGGGAATATTAGAGACAGGCGAGCAGCACAATGGGCAATAAAAAACCCAAAATAAACAAACAAAAAAACCCCCTCTGTGCTGGGAAGCCAATTGCAGTAATTCCATGTAATTCTGTTCTGCTGCTGTCAAACCCTCTCAGCTTCCTCTCCCAGGCTGGTGATCCCAAATCCAAACTCCAATTCTTGATCCTACACCCAGGCTTATCCCAGCCCTGGTTTCCTCTCCCAGCACAGAACATTTGGGGTCAGTGATCCCAAATCAAACCCTCAATTCTCGATCCTACACCCAGGTTCATCCCAGTCCTGGCTTTGTCTCCCAGCACAGCCCATCCAGGGCTGGTGATCCCAAATCCAACCCTCAATCCTTCATCCCACACCCAGGTTCATCCCAGTCCCAGCTTCTTCTCCTAGCACAACTTATCTGGGGTCAGTGATTCCAAATCCAACCCTCAATTCTTTATCCTACACCCAGGCTTATCCCAGTCCTGGTTTCCTCTCCCAGCACAGAACATTTGGGGTCAGTGATCCCAAATCAAACCCTCAATTCTCGATCCTACACCCAGGTTCATCCCAGTCCTGGCTTCTTCTCTCAGCACAGCCCATCTGGTGATCCCAAATCCAACCCTCAGTTCTTGATCCTACACCCAGGTTCATCCCAGTCCTGGTTTCCTCTCCCAGCACAGCCCATCCAGGGCAGGTGACCCCAAATCCAACCCTCAATCCTTCATCCTACCCCCAGGCTCATCCCAGTCCTGTTGGGAGCAGGATACCCAAGCTTCCAACTGGAGCATCTCTAGATGATCCATGAGGGGAAAATGCAACATTCCAGGTCCAAAGCCGTTTGGAAAAGGGGAGGAACCTTCTGGTCAGTGGTCACCAGCGAGACTGACCAGCCATGGGTCACTTGATCCATGGAACAGCCCCTGTCCTGCCATTAGAGAGAAATTATTCCTGGGGACATTTCCTTTGAATCCATCCCCGCTTGAATCCCAACAGATGTTTCATTTTGCTGTCTCCAGCATTTTCTCTTTTCCATTATTTTCTCCACTGCAGCATGAAAGCTTCACTAAATTCCAGCAATTTGTTTAATTAATTGCTGTTCAACAGATGACAAAAGGTCGGCACATGATGGGGTTATCCCAGGAAGGGAATTCCACTGGCACCCTGCTCCATTATTCCCTATGCTCGTGGTTGAACCTCCAAACATTTTCCTCCTGTCCTGTTCCAAAAGTGATGAAGACAATCTGGGAACTGGAGTGGTTGGGAATATCTGTGGGCTCCCTGGTTGATATTTGGACAGAGAAATAATAAAAGGCAGGACAGAATTCCAGGGTTTCTGTGGCAGATGTGAAGCAAATAGAAGGGAAACCTGACCCCACTTTAGCCCATGAGGAGGTCAGGGAAGGGGAAAGGACAGGGAAGATGGATCCAAAAGGAATTAACTCAGTTTTGATGCTGAGCTTTTGCCCTGAGCCATGTAATCCACAATATCCTACCCTGTCTCTTTTCCCAGAGCAGCATCCAAGAGCCTGGCCATCCCCAGAGCCCATCCTCATCCAACAGTGGCTCCACCAGCCCATCAAAAGTGATTTTAAAATATAATTTATGCCAGTCATCTCTATTTTATTTCATTTTTTCATTGAAAGAAGGTCATCATGATACGATTATGACTGTCTTGCAGATCTCATTTTCTATACATTGATTTATGCAAGGCCACATTTCATCTTGATTAAAACCACCATTCAATGTGTTTAGAAGGAAACACTTCAGATTAAAATCTGACTCATTGACAGATATCAAAATACTGTTAAAAGGAGCTAGCAACGGGTGTCAAAAGCACTTCCATAAATCCATTCCTGGTTCCCTGTCATTCCTGATTTATTGATGATCATTCCACATGTTTGCAGATGACTCAGTTTACTCCTCTGGGGTGATTAATGTCTAACAAAATTCCCTTTAATGGCCCACACGTGCTCAACAGCTCAGTTGTGGACCAGACACGGAGATCAGGGCAGCAGCACCAGGGTGGGCACACAAGGATAGATTTAAAATTGGTTTTTCCCAATAACAGCCCCCCAAAATCCCATTAAGTGTCATTGGAATAACACCTTTATTAAGATCTTTGCCTCCTGATCTTCCTCCCATGTGGGTAATAACCACTCTGAATCCACTTATTATGGATTCAGAGTGGTTATTACCCACAAACCTCCAAACATTTTCCTCCTGTCCTGTTCCAAAAGTGATGAAGACAATCTGGGAACTGGAGTGGTTGGGAATATCTGTGGGCTCCCTGGTTGATATTTGGACAGAGAAATAATAAAAGGCAGGACAGAATTCCAGGGTTTCTGTGGCAGATGTGAAGCAAATAGAAGGGAAACCTGACCCCACTTTAGCCCATGAGGAGGTCAGGGAAGGGGAAAGGACAGGGAAGATGGATCCAAAAGGAATTAACTCAGTTTTGATGCTGAGCTTTTGCCCTGAGCCATGTAATCCACAATATCCTACCCTGTCTCTTTTCCCAGAGCAGCATCCAAGAGCCTGGCCATCCCCAGAGCCCATCCTCATCCAACAGTGGCTCCACCAGCCCATCAAAAGTGATTTTAAAATATAATTTATGCCAGTCATCTCTACTTTATTTCATTTTTTCATTGAAAGAAGGTCATCATGATACGATTATGACTGTCTTGCAGATCTCATTTTCTATACATTGATTTATGCAAGGCCACATTTCATCTTGATTAAAACCACCATTCAATGTGTTTAGAAGGAAACACTTCAGATTAAAATGTGACTCATTGACAGATATCAAAATACTGTTAAAAGGAGCTAGCAACGGGTGTCAAAAGCACTTCCATAAATCCATTCCTGGTTCCCTGTCATTCCTGATTTATTGATGATCATTCCACATGTTTGCAGATGACTCAGTTTACTCCTCTGGGGTGATTAATGTCTAACAAAATTCCCTTTAATGGCCCACACGTGCTCAACAGCTCAGTTGTGGACCAGACACGGAGATCAGGGCAGCAGCACCAGGGTGGGCACACAAGGATAGATTTAAAATTGGTTTTTCCCAATAACAGCCCCCCAAAATCCCATTAAGTGTCATTGGAATAACACCTTTATTAAGATCTTTGCCTCCTGATCTTCCTCCCATGTGGGTAATAACCACTCTGAATCCACTTATTATGGATTCAGAGTGGTTATTACCCACATGGGAGGAAGATCAGGAGGCAAAGATCATCTACAGGTGAAGGAAGGCAAAGCCCAGTGGATTTAGAAACCCCATAAACTGAGTTTTTTGTCTCATGCCCCGCTTTCCAGCAATAGGGAAAGGACAGCAACAGCACCATATGGGGCAGAGCTCTGTCCATGAGGGAGCCAAGGACACAAGGCTGGATATTTTCTTATCAAGAGGTGCTTTTACCTTTCTCCAGTCAAAATTCAGTGGGGGCTGCAGTGGAGCTCAGAGGCTCAGGGACACTGTCCCTTAGATCTAGAACCTCATGGAGACAGTGCTGGGAACACTTTGTCAAGGACTGGGATTTACTGAAACATCAGTTTAACCTGGAAACTGGAACACAGAGGAACAGAAGGTCCTGGATTCCTGGTGTTGTTTGAAAGGGTAAATCCCATTAGCCCGGACAGAAAAATCCAGATTGCAATCCTGGTTTCCTCAGAGGATCCAAGAGCTGCTGACATCTCCCATCCTAGAGCTGCAGAGCAGTAGAGGCTCTGCTGGACAGGGCACCTGCTCCCTCCAGATT
This sequence comes from Geospiza fortis, assembly GCF_000277835.1. Classification (NCBI taxonomy): domain Eukaryota; kingdom Metazoa; phylum Chordata; class Aves; order Passeriformes; family Thraupidae; genus Geospiza; species Geospiza fortis. Next base: position 313,963 of record NW_005054508.1, on the reverse strand, counting down.
TCTCTGGGGTGGTGGTGGGGTCAGCTCAAGCTCAGCTGTTTTATGGGAGGGCTTGGAGCAGATGATCCCTGCCAACATGAACCAATCTGTTATTCCATGCCCTGGAAGCAAATGCTAATTCCTCCTGCATTTACCTCCTCTGCATAAGGATTTACACTCTAATTACTTGTTTCAAGTGACATTGTTTTATTTTCAACACCACCTTTTATCTCCCCACAAAGCATTACAAATCTCATGCCTACAGATGTGTGTGCCTGCACCCCCAGATCCCAATTTGCTTTGAGTTTTATCTTCCCAGTTTTCCAGTGGTTTGGATTTTCTTGTTAAACCAGATTCTGACTGATTCCTGGTGTGCTCTGGCCAGCTGGTTCTGCTCCCCCTCCTTGTCAGCAGCTTAACAGAACAGTGATTCACGGCAGGTCAGCTGGAATTTGCTCAATTATTAACAACTTCAGGATTTTTTACCATCCCTCTGAGGACACTTCAGCCTAAGCCTGATTTGTCTTCATCTCCAGCTCAATTCCACAGCACAAACCCTGTGAGTTCTTTGAGCTGGTGTTCAGTGCATGGAATGCCCTTTTCTGACTTCCCCTACCCTTTAAAACGCTGATTTCTAATTGCATATCGAGCTGCTGGAGCACCCAATGAGTTTTGTCTCCATTGAGCTGCACAAACTCTTTTCATCTCCTTCCAGAAATAATTATGCTGGTTTATCGGTGTCTATATGAAGCTTGAATTATTCCTCCTAATATGCATTAACCTGTATTTTTTTTGGAGTGACAAAAATTGGCCCAGTGAAGTTACTCCAGTGATTACTGTCCCTGTTAGTTTCCAGTAATCCATGAGATGTATTTATTGGCAAGTCACTTGTGTGGTATTTCCAGAGACAGTACATAATTGAATTTAAAATGCATTCCTGATGCCCGTAAAAGCAATAAAAATGTCACCCTCTGCCTGCACATTAAAAATTCATCCCATGCAAGGAGAGGACAAATGCATAAAATGATCATTATGATGTGCAAATGGACTCGGTGCAGGAAAACCAGACCCGTCTCTGCCTGGACATAATAACATTAAGATATCAGAGCACAAATGGCACCATTTAGAGAACTTTGAAAGGTGCTGAAGAGAAAATGCTCCCATTAGTAGCGTGACTAAGGCTTGCTTCAAAAATGGGATTTGTACCAGTATTAACAACAGCGTGGCTCCTGTGTGAAAGCAGAATTAACTCCCTGAAATAAAAACAAACCAAAACCACCATTCCATGCTGGCGATCCTACCCAGGCAGCCACATTATGTGACTCTTTTTCTCATGAGCATTTATGAGCATTTTAAATCTCTTTCCACTCAGGACAGAACTTCCACACTTATTTATGGCCCAGAAACTCATCCCTGACTTCACCATGCACACAGGCGTCCTTGGAAAACCCAGCCCAGGCAGCTGCTGCCCTTGTCCTTTACCTTCTAAAGGGTTCCCACTGCCAGAGGGCAGGGCTGGATGGGATATTGGGAATTAGGAATTGTTCCCTGGCAGGGTGGGCAGGCCCTGGCACAGGGTGCCCAGAGCAGCTGGGGCTGCCCCTGGATCCCTGGCAGTGCCCAAGGCCAGGCTGGAGCAGCCTGGGACAGTGGAAGGTGTCCCTGCCCATGGCAGGGGTGGCACTGGATGGGCTTTAAGGCCCTTCAACTAAATTCTTTCTGGGATTCTATGATTCTATACAAATCCACTTTTTTTCTGGGCTTGTCATTGACACCTGTGGTACCACAGTGCTTCTTCCCCTCCTCTTTCATTTTTGTCTTGGCTAAAGAACTTTCATTGCACTCTGCCCAACTCCTATTTTCTGTCTGTTCAGCACAAAGTAACTTTACAGGTAATTAAGAACATTGTGAGTCATTAACTCCTCTCCAGATTCCCAGGAGGCGTCTCCAAATTTGAGTCCAGATGCAGAAATTAAAATCCATCTTTTTGCTCACAAAAGAATTAATTTTTTATGAGAGGGGGCTATTACAAATTCCTCCTGTTCCCACCTCAGAATTGACTGACTTTGGTTACCACAGTCCTGGAGTCCAGCCTTGGTCATGGAATCAGAAATCCATGGAATGGTTTGGGTTGGGAAAGACCTCAAAGCCCATCCAGTGCCACCCCTGCCATGGGCAGGGACACCTTCCACTGTCCCAGGCTGCTCCAAGCCCTGTCCAGCCTGGTCTTGAGCATTTCCAGGGATTCCAGCCATTCCACCCCGAGCAGCAGGTTCAGGGCAGCTCAAGAGTGAGAAAAGAACTGGATTTTGAACTCCCAGACACACGAGTCCCTAATTTTTGGCTCAAAACAAATGGAAAAAAGGGGCAGAGCTCCGTTGCTCTCCACTTTGGTGCAGGTCCCTGCACTTCCTCCTCCCGCTTTGAGTTCAGCTGGAAGCTCCCAAAGATGGGCCCCATTCTCTGTTTTCCTCAAGTCAACACAAATTTAACTCTTCCCATTCAATAAAGGGGAAAATGCCAATGGTTAAAGGCCTTTCCCTGGTCCTGCTCAGCTCCTGAACCAAACTCCTACCCCAGGCTCCCATCACTGAGAACTCTCTGTGACACAACGAGAGCCACTGGGAGTTAGGGGCACAAAAGAGTAAATAATCAATTTACCAAATTTATAATCTGTGGGCATCTAGTGATAAAATCAGTTCATTTTACTCAGCAGTGATTTCATGCTCAACAACAACTTCTGAACAAGATCCCCTATCAACAGTGCCAGGGGCTACTTCCTGTAACATCTTCTTTTGTGCTAATTATTGCCTATCTTTAGATCAATATTTCTGTATCTTCATGAGGGGAGAGCACTGCTTGTGTGGGGAAGGCAGCCTGCCAGGCCTCCAGACACTCCACATAATGAGATGCACATTTAACAGCTCTCTGTAATCACATTAAAGGCTTTGTGCCTCATCTTTCCTGGGCTCTGCTGAGACAAAACACAACAATTACCAGGTAAAGGATGTGAACTTCACTCAGGAGAGATGATTGGAGATGTGCACATACAGAATCATTGCTAATCTTCAAGCACAGAAACAAGAATTTACCCAATTTGTACAACTTCCAAACAAATCCTACCTGGCAAACTGTGGGAGCACCCAAGTTTTGGAATGGTCAAAACCGCTTTGACTCTGTTGTAACAAATATTGAAACAAATATTCCTGGCTTTCCTGAGCAGCTCTTGATGAGTTTTCATTCAAATATGGGTTGGTTTTGGTTTGGAAATGCTTTTGGATGAAACAGATGTAAATCTCACTTTTATTACATTCCCCGTGGAGTTTCTCCCTGGTAAAGGTTACTGCTTCCTGCCAGAACAAACTGCAAACTGGGGGGTTTTCACCTCTTAAAATCCAAGTCCAATTTCATGCCCTGGGATATTTAAGGAGGAAAATAAACCCCATCACCTTCACTTAATGCTCAACTTGTCCCAAATTCCAGAGGACAGGTGGAATATTGGGAATGATGTGAATCACAAGGGGATGCAAAAGCCACCCCAGCAGCTGGCCAGGAAGGAGGACAAGCTGGAGGAGCCACCACCATTCATCATCCTCTAAAAACACATCCACCACGTCCTCACTGCTCTCATCCACCTGGGTGCAACCCTGACACCACACAGAGATAACCCCAGTGAGACTAAGAGAGAGCAGATAACTAAAAACACTGATAATTCAACTCTGAGAGGGAAACAACTCAGTAAGGAATGATCTGACACCCTCCCTTTGCTCCAGCAGTAATTACAGAGGTTGAAGAAGCTTTTTCCAGGAAATAACCTGGCACTCTGAGCAAAGAAATAGGAAAAGCTCCCTAAAACACCTTAGGAATAATTTAAAGTACTCATTTAAGCCAAATTTCTTGCTTTACCTGTCAGATTAGCCATTGATGAGCTCACCAAGCTGCAGGCATGTGAAACAAATAATTGCAAGGCAGCAAGACACAGGATATAAATTGTGTAGACACCAACTCACTGCATTAATCCTATATTTTTACATCCTCCAGCCTCCAGTTCTGCAGAGATCCAGCCTAAACACAACCTAAACACAGGAACTATCCCATTTCCTCATGAATCATGGCTGTTATCTCATGAATGGAAGGAAATATTGCCACAATATTTCTCTCACACCTCATATTGCATCCAAACGGCAAAGCGGGGGCTTTTCCTGAGCCAGGGCTTCATCTCCAGCAGCATCATTCTGTAATGTCAAGGCCAAAATTAGCTCCCAATTCCCTGCCAAGGAGCATCCAGGGGTGTCCTCATGCACATCCCAGAGGTCAAGGCAACACAGAGCTGGAGTTAATGAGCTTTCAGTTTGGAATTGTGCCCAGATCTTCACTTAGCTTGGCCTTCAGACTCTCACACAGTGCAGAGTTCCCCTGAGTCCTGTGCTACAACAAGGTGGATCCAAAGATTGTCCCTATTTTTCCTCTTGATTTGGGTTTTTTGAGGTTTTTTTGGTGATTCTTTTTTTGGGGTTTCTATATAGGACATGATTTGGCTGCACTCAGCAACTGTTTCACCCAGATCACTGACAAATGTTAAAATCCCTCTGCCAGAAGGGTCTGGATGAACTCATTCATTTTACACTCCCTCTGCAGGGGAAGTAATAATTCCCTTTATTTCAGAGCCAGCCTGTGCTATTTTGGTTTTGCCTGAACAAACAGAGGCTTGGCCACATCTCCCTCCCCAGAGAATTCCAACCAGCACACCAGGATCACACCAAGCTCATCCCAACACACATCTCAAGGGCTTGTGTTGGTTAAGAGTTAACTAAAGTGACAGCTCCCCAGACTCCTGATGAAATTTTTGTTCTTATTGAAATGCATTTTTTCATAATGCTTTGTCACAAGAAAATAAAAATTAAAAAAATAAAATTAAAAAAAATTTACGTGCCAGCCTTTTCCAGTAGGGAGAAAAATCCACTTAGATTAGGAACAGGTGGGGTTAAGTGACAGCATCAAATCTGCACTGGAGCTTTCTGATTTCCAGCCAATTACCACCAATTAGACCATGTGAAGGACTAACACCTTGCCTTGGCTTTTGCCATGGTGTTTTTCACTGAGCCCATGACAGGAAGGTGGCCATGACCAGTGAATTTCTCTTATCCCAGGGTCGCTTATTTCTTAAAAGAATTGCCACCACCCAAGCACTCCATTATTCTGTGTGTCCAGTAATCCTGAGTTTTCCCCTCTTCCCCAACCATGGCAATTGAACTTCCACTCATGTTTCAGGCCAGGGAATTCATTTCAGAGCTGTGTTTCTAAATCCCCCTTTCTAACAGAACCCAAAGCGTGTCTTTATCCAACATCACATCACTGAACTCCTGGGAATTGGTGCCAGGAGAAAGCAGCTGTGGCAGAAGCTCTTCTCAACAAGGCTGAAGTCCTGGATGTGCAAAATGCTGGGTCTTTGTACTAAAAACCCACTTAGGAAACCCTAAAGAGCTTCACAGCAAATTGAAACTCCAATGAATCCTTCATGAAAATAGGAGGAACTCCAAGTTACCTACTAAGTGTTGATGGACACAATTCCTGCTGGGATCTGAGATTTTCTCTACCTCCACTCCAACCTGAGGCTTGGAGACTTTGGGAATGCTGTCATCATGGGCAGGAATTCAGGGACCAGCTAGAAGGGACAGCTGAGGAACTCATCAAACATTAAACATTCACCATGAGCCCTGTCAGCACCCTGAGCACATCCCTTGGAAGTTTAATTTTGGGTTCCTCATGACAAAGGGCTGTCAGGGAAGGGAGCAGAGCTGGGGAAGGGGCTGGAGCCCCAGGAGGGAGCTGGGGGAGCCCAGAACTGGACAGAGCCCTCGAGGCGTGGCCTTGAGCAGTGTGAGAGGAGATGTGGAGCATCTGCCTCACATCAACCCCACCTCCCTCTGCGTTTCCCTGGCACCAATTAAACATCAAAGCCATTAATTACCCCTCTCCAGGCCTGCCAGCCCTGCCAAATTCCAGCCCATTTAATCATCCATCCATCATCCATCCTCAGACAACAGTGTCCCCAGCCTGTCTGACCCCCAAACCAACCCCACCCACTGCTCTGCCCTCTTCCTCAGAGCCTCTTCATCCTGGGAGGAATCCAGCACCCAGAGAGATGAAATTGTTCATTTCTGAAGCAGCCTGTCGATGATTTATTCAGCCCCAAAGCTGCATTTCCCATCAAATTAATGCTCCTCCAGAAGGCTTTGCTTGGCATTGTGGATTTGCAGGCAAGCTCCAGTTTTCATTAGGCTCCAAAGGCAGTTTAGAGACAGAGTTTTCAAACATGAAGCCTGAGACATCCTCCTCATAATTAGGCTGTGCTCAAACTTTTCCACCAGCTGTGCAGAAAAAGGCCCTTTTTTCCCTGACTTTCTCTCCCTAACATTCCATGGATTTTAACATATTTTAGCCCAGTTTCCTTTGGAATTCTCTAAAATATTGTACCAGAGACCTTCTAGCTGGTTTTCCATCATAAACCCAAGACAAGGAACAGTTTTGCAAGGAGAAGAAATCACAGCAAACACCACCCAGAGGCAACTCTGACCCTGGCAAACCCAACATTCCCACAGGAGCACTTCTCCTCCCATGGACTTCCATGGCTAATCAGATGCAATCCAGGACACTGCAGGGAAATTCAGGCATTTCTTCTTAGAAGAGATGGAAAAACACTACAGAGAAGCTGAATTTCACCCTCTAACCTGTCAAGAAATGCTCAGGTTCCTCCCTCATTTGAAAAATAATCCTAATGATAAAGACAACAATCCTCTTATCACACAGGAGCTGATGTGGTTACAAGCCAGGCAAAAGGAAACAGAGTTTGGAAGCCTCCAGCTGCATCTCTGCCGCTGTATGAGGAGTTCCTTACCTGGCCTGATCAAAAAAAAAACCCAAAATATTTCCAAGCAGACTCCTGGTACTGCTGAAATCCTTCTCCTCTGAGGAGAGCAGACTGTCAGCTGCTTCGGGAAGGATCTATTTGTTATCTGAGCAGGAAAATGGACACAAGAATGGGCACCGTCTGGGTGATAACAGGCTGGATAGGGGAATAAATGGCTCTTTATGAGAAGTGTCAGGCACGAGGATGAGCTCTGAAACATCTGTGATTATCAAATGGCTGCACGCTGTCCAAGGGCTCCCAAAACACCTCTGGAGCCCAGAGGAAGGGGAGTTTAATGGGTCAGGGGAAACTTCAAAAAGAAGGTTAAGGAACAGACCCAGATTACCAAATCATGTTGATCCTGCTTAAGGTGAGCATTCTCTGCTGAGGCTGAGGGAGTCAGGTGCAATAAAAAGAAAACTGCTTATGCTTTTGCCTTGATTTCCAATTCATTGATGAATAATCCAACACTGATCACTGAGCAGGAGCTGAAGGTCCTTCAACTCTTCAGGCACCCTGGTGACACCCTGAGGCACTTTGTGTGTGGGGCACAAGGAGAGCACCACAATCTGGGGACATCTGCAGTCATACCAGAGAGGGACAGGGATGAACACCAAACCACTTGATATTTTCCAACAGTTCCAGGATTACTTTATAAATTAAGAAGTAAAACCTGTTGCATTCCACTTCCAGATGTCTCATCCTTTACAATTCACCACAATTAATAATTTTTAATACTTAAATGAAAAGCATGGCTGTTCCTCTCTCCTCTGCATCAGCAAGGGAGTGAACAACTGCCCTGAGCATTTCCTAGAGCTGATAGTTCACAGCTCCAGAGATTCTCACCAAAATAACACCCAAACAAGTCTTGCCCCAATATTTTGGGGCAGTGATGCCTCAGGCTTTAGCTTTTATATTTTTCAGATTCTGTGGTGCTTTAGTGTGTGGGTCTGAGCTTCACATTAAGGGATGGTGAGCTCTCTGCACAGAGCAGGGAGACAAAACAATTCCTGCTCTAGCTGGGCACCAAGGACAAATGATCCAAATCTCAGGCCCAAGAGCACAAACACCGTGGGCTGAGGAGAGAAAAACAAGAAGGATGGGACTTCATGGGGTAAAGCTGGAATTGGACAATTAACTCCAATATGCAAATGGAGCAGAACTGATCAAAGTGAGAGACCCCGTGCCCAGGCATCCATTTTGTGCCCATTTTGGTTCATCTTGGGTGCAGCCCTGGCTGGGCTCTTGTGCTGCCCAAGGTGGATCCATGGAGGAGATCCTTTGAATAAATCCCTGCTTTATTCTTTAACTCTGCCTGGTCTCTGTTCTAGGGCAGCCTGAACAAGGCATCCCCTCCTGAGGGAAACCTCAAGGAAGCCATGCAGGGTGTAGCTGCAGATCCCCACTCAGACATCCCACCACCTTTCAGAGCCCTGTGTTTGAAGTCACTCTATAATGTGATCAAAATATTTAATAAATGCATCTACTTTAATACTGGCAGCAAAAAGCCCCAATCTTTCACTCCAATCCCTCCCATCACTCCACTCTTCTCCACATTTTAGTAAGCAACACAAAACAATTCCCTTGCTATGCACAGCCATCAATATTTCAATCCCAAATGATAATTTGGAAAGGATGAGTGACTTCAAACAAACCCTAACGCCTCAATAAATCTCCAGTTGTGCCTAATGTTCTGCACTGAGCTGTGAAGAGCTGGAGCTGCAGAAAACACAATCTGAAGTCCTGTCACAGCCTGCTTTGCCCTGGAGCTTAGAATTCCTGGGCCATGAGCCAGGATCGGGCTTGACTTGATGCAGAATTCCTGACAAGAGGAGTTTTCTTTCCCTGAACAGGCAGGATGTGGGATGGAACCACCCCTGAAGGCTCTGAAGCACCACTGAGGGTTGGATTCTGGGCCTGTTTGCATCAGGAGAAAACCACAGAACACTTGTTTCACCAGTGATTTCCCCCTGTTGATCCATCTGTACCTGACATCCCACTCTGCAGGTGCTGAAAAGTAAAATGTGATTCTCATTGCGGGCACAATGAATAACTGATGGCAAAAAAAAAAAAAAACAAAAAAGGCAGCACTCATCCTTCAAAAAAAAAAAGGGGGATTTGGAAAACAAAAACACCAAGTAAAAATAAACACCATTATTTTTAAAGGATAAAAAAGTCCAAGATTTAATTCCTGGCATCATCTTTTCAAATTCTCAGTAGAAGCACAACAATAGAATAATCTAAAAATAGAAGGCAGCAAGTTAAACCCAAACGAGGCCTTGTGCCTCTGGAGATCACAAGTGGGACTCTGAGGGTGTTTTTTTTTGTCACAGACAGAATCAAAAAGGGGGAAAAGGACATTGAAGTTTGGTTCTTCTTGGAAATGTAAAGACAGGATCTCATGGAGCACAATCTTGTCAGTAAATTACAGTTTATCTCATCAAGTAAACTCTGAGGTGAATGAAAGAGGAAAAAAATAAAAACAAAAAAAATCCAAAACACTGCAAAATCCTCAGGGATCCAGGACTTACTCCCATGGGGTCACACCAGGGCTGTCCCTCCACTGTGCCAAGGAACAGCTCTGTGCAAAGAGGGGAGGCTTAGATTGGGTGTGAAAAAAAATCCATTGTTCCCTGGCAGGGTGGGCAGGCCCTGGCACAGGGTGCCCAGAGCAGCTGGGGCTGCCCCTGCATCCCTGGCAGTGCCCAAGGCCAGGCTGGACTTTGGGGCTTGGAGCAGCCTGGGACAGTGGGAGGTGTCCCTGCCCATGACAAGGGTGGGATGTGCTGATCTTCAATGTCCCTTCCAACCCAACCCATTCTTTAATTCTATGAATCAGCAATATTAAAATGAGATATTGACTTATTGCAACGTGTATTAACCAACATTTCAAACCCAGCTGACTCCAGAACTGAAGGAATTAATCCTTCCCTTCCATCATGCCCTGAATCAACAGGAACCTGACCCTTCTGCCTCCTTTTCCTTTCTCCTCCCTTTTCCCTGTGGTGCATTGCCTCCAATAGGGATTTCCTTAGTTTAAAATGTGGATTGTCAATATTTAACCTCTCTCAGTGAGCAGTACCTGCCCCAGCCCCCTCCTGCCCATTCCCAGCATTCACAAGGGGTTGCAGAGACTAAACTGTGGCTATCAAAAAAATTCAATACAAAAAAAGCATTTCAAGAAAAACCTAAGCCTGGCCTTCTCCAGAAGACAAGAAAGACAACTTTTCCTGTTAAAGGGCAGCAGCACATGGTAAAAACCAGGCAGACAAGAGGTGGGGCCATTCCCAGAGCTCCTTTTCCATGCAGGGGACTGAAATCCCACCAAGCCTGGAAGGCAGGCTGGGCTCACACTTTAGGGATGACCCCAGGAGGTGCAAGGATGTCCAGAGAGGTCCTGTGGGTGTCCCCACCCTCTGCAGCTTCTCACATCCAGCCTCCCTGGAATCCTTTCCCTGCCTGCCCAAGGAATTTTTTCCTTCCTGGGATTCAAGGATGTATATGTATAAGTGGGAGTTTCTCCCCAGTATCCACCCCTAAAGCTTGATCTTGCCTCCAAGGCGACACCAAACATCCCTCACCCTCTCCTGACTGCTTCCAGGGCCTTGGAGGAATTGGAATTTACACCACAGACCAGAATCTGCAGCCTCTTTTAACTGAAGGAACCTTTTTTCATTTATCAAGCCTTTTTGGGAAGAAAAAAATTTGCAATATTTACTCTTTCAAGGCATTCTGATCTCATTATGTTTAGCAGGAAATTCTTGCCACAGCACAAGGATTTCCCCCCAAATTTTATTCCCTGGACAAATTACTTTAACAAATAGTTGTTTCCTTAACTGCAATATTCTGATTTTAATTAAATGGAATGATTTTTAGGACTGGCTTGAGCAAGAAATCATTGTAAGCCTGGAACGGTGAATATTGCAGTGACGGTACAAAGACATTTAGCACATCTGTGACCTCACTGCACTTGTGTGAGGACAATGTATGTATTCAGTTACACACACAAAGCACATTTTGGGCTGAAAACTAGAGATTAATTCAACAAAATCCCCCTGTACCATCAGGAGTTACTAAATCTACAACACCAAATTACATTTCACTTTTCACTGCTGGTTGCTCTGTGATCTACCCTGACCTAGCATTGATTTAGTCACATATTGAGCTACCAAAAATCTGAGTTTCCAAGGCAGTCACTGTTCTGATTCATCTTGCAGGTTGTCTTAAGTAGCAATGCAAGATGTAACCAAAAGTATATATTCTATTACCAGGTGGGGGACATGGCCACTGAGTGTCCCTGCAGGGCTGATCCAATTCCAGCATCCCATGGGGAGATGCTGCGCCCAGGGGAGGAGCCAAGCATTCCTACCTGGATCCAATCTGAGCCTGGAGCAGCACAGCAGCCTTTGCCCCCTGCATTGCCAGAGGAGCAGCTTTCTGCTGCCCTGCATTGCCAGAGGGAGCCCAGGCCCATCTGCAGCAGCCCTGGAGCTGCAGAGGAAAACTCCCCCCTTGTGCAGGATCCCTGCTCCAGCAGCAGCACAGCTGGCACTGCAGGAGGGCTGAGCCCCCATGGGATGGGGCTGTGCCACCCCCTGACACACAGGGGGCAGGGCATGCTCTGACTCTGTTTATCTTTTTGTACTATTGCATTTGTATTTTAATTTTCCTAGTAAAGAACTGTTATTCCTATTTCCATATCTTTGCCTGAGAGCCCCCTTAATTTCAAAATTACAATAATTCAGAGGGAGAGGGTTTTCATTTTCCATTTCAAGGGAGGCTCCTGCCTTCCTCAGCAGACACCTGTCTTTCAAACCCAGACACAGGTACCCACAGGGATCAAAAACCAGCCGGCTTTTCCAGCCCCTCCTTGGAGCAGGGACTGCCACAGAATTAGGGCAGTTTTTGATCCCATCAAGGATCATCTGATGATTTTGGGAAGGGAGGCATGGACTGGCTCCTCAGAAAAATTATATTCCTCAGAAAAAGGACATTCACTTGCTGCTTGCTCCAGAAGAGTTTCTTTAGATCAATCAGGGGAGTTATCCCAACTTTTCTTAGTGCACAGCTCCTTGGAGCAAGGTGGGATTCAGCATTCCAGCCCAGGACACACTGGGAAGGCACTCCTGGATTTCTCAGCCAGGAAATGGATTTTTCCTGGCTTTATGGTTTTCTCCTGGCTTTCAGAAGAATGGATTGACACCTAAGGATGGCCCTAAGGAGCAGCAGCTGCCCTGTGCCAGTGAGATGTTCCTGCTGGGGAAAACTCCAGCAAACCCACGATGCCATTGGGGTGATATTCCCAGAGAGCCCTGAAAATCCAGCTGCACTTATTTGCAGCAGGATAAATGAGAATAAAACAAAATAACTAAATGAACAGCCTCACTTCACCCCCAGAAGTTTAATTTCTGCTGTGCTTTGCTCCCATGTGAAAATCTGTTATTGGAGATGGTGATAATTCTGTTATTGTGAT
>NW_005054508.1:297336-301514 GCF_000277835.1 Geospiza fortis | reverse complement strand
AAACAAACCTTTATGTTTTATTCAATTTATTTCTTAACAAGAGCATTCGCATGCATGCATTAATACAAGAAAGGAAAAAAATTCCCAAATCCCCCAAAAGCAAAGAATAAAGTCAACAATCAACAAGCTCCTTCTTTTCAGGATTTATCCTGGTGTTCATTAGAAACATTTTGAAGGAAAGCATCTTTTAAAATGAGCATTTAGTGTAGCAAATGAGATTTTAAAATGAACACTTAATGTAGCAAATGGGATCTAAAAATGAGTATTTCATGTTCCATATAGGATTGAAACTGAACTTGAGACAGCTAAAGATGCCCAGAGCCCAAGTGGAAGACCCAATGGAAAGTAACATTTTTTAAGGACCTTCTTACAGCTGCTCCAAATGGAAGAAATACTTTTCCTAAATTGGAACTGTAAGATTTTACAAAATAAATATTTATTTGCTCGCCTTAGGCCTTTCTAATGAGCCACAGGTTGTGTTCAAGCAGCACAGCCACCGAGTGAGGAAACACTCCTTGATTTCCTCCTCACATCATTTGCTTTAAAATTAAAGCTGGGCAGGCTCTGCAGGACCTGAATCCAAATTAATCTTGACAACCTTCTGGAAAATCTCTATTAAAGCTCAGAGCTTCAAAGCTTAATGTGAGCATGGGGCCTGCTCCAGCAGCTCCCACCCCAGAGATGATCCCAAACCTATTCTCAGGTTTGTTGAGAAGTTTTTAATGCTGGCATGGATGGGTTTTAAACCCCTAAAACACAGCAGCAGGTTCTGTTTCCTCTCCTGAGCTGGGTTGTTGATAATCATCAGCAGAGACACCTGGAAAAAGCCCAGCCATGCTTTCCCAGCTGTGGGACATCCCCATGGAGCTCCTGGCCCTCTCCAGGGAATCCCTGACCTCACCAAGTACCTGAGTTTCATTCTTTTCCCAGGAGTATTTCCATCCCTGCCTGCAATGAGCCCAGTGGAATTCCAGCCCACAAGGAGAAGCTGGGATCAGCCAAGGAGAGACTTGGGCAGGACTCTGCTCCCAGATCAAATCCCAGCTTGGATTAATTCCCTGTTCTACAGCCACCCTCACCCCAGAGCATCAGTCCCATGGGATCACCTTCCTGGTTCCTCTGGAGATCACTGTGCTCACCGCCAGCTCCCAGGGAACAAGGGCAGGAGGAACAGCCTCAGGCTGGCCCACGGGAGGTTTAGATGGGATTTTGGGGAAAATTCCTCCTGGAAAGGGTGGTCACAGCTGCCCAGGGGGTGGTGGAGTCCCCATCACTGCAGAGATTTAAAGCCATGTGGATGTGGCACTTGGGGACATGGTCAGTGGTGGCCTTGGCAGTGCTGGGGGAATGGCTGGACTCAATGATCTGAGAGGGTTTTTCCAACCTAAAAGATCCCTCTGAATCACGTAGATATTATATATATATTTCTATTATACATGGTACATAATATACATTTTAAATAATATCTACTTGTATAAACTAATAATTCCATTAATAATTTTATAATTTAATTATAAAATTATGTAATTTAATACTTATAGAACAATCAAATTATAATTATATAAAATCTAATAATTTAATAATGAAAATATTTTATTAATAACAGCTTAATTAACATTTATTATTAATAATATTATTGTTGTTAATATCTCCCTGAGTCCCTTTCTTCTCCAATACTAACTGGGACAAGGCTGGGGTAGTAACAGCTTAGTAATGTCTGAGTAGCACTGGGATTGCTGAAAGCCTCACATTGGCCTGGGCCTCCCCTTCCCTACAATTCCTGACATTTCCTTCCCTTTGGGATCATTTTGGTGACATGAAACACTGTCTATCTGTAAGGAACTCTCTGTTCCTTACACCGTGGCACTGGATTTCATGAAATCAAGGAATGGTCTGAGTGGGAAGGGACCTCAAAAGCCCATCCAGTGCCACCCCCTGTGAAATATATGCAAAAAATATATGTAAAATGTAGTAATTTTTCATAGAATCATGGGATGGTTTGGATTGGAAAGAACCTGTAATTGTTACTCAATCCCTGCCATGGGCAGGGACACTTTCCACTGTCCCAGGCTGCTCCAAGCCCTGTCCAGCCTGGCCTTGGGCACTGCCAGGGATCCAGGGGCAGCCCCAGCTGCTCTGGGCACCCTGTGCCAGGGCCTGCCCACCCTGCCAGGGAACAATTCCTAATTCCCAATATCCCATCCAGCCCTGCCCTCTGGCAGTGGGAGCCATTCCCTGTGTCCTGTCCCTCCATCCCTTGTCCCCAGTCCCTCTCCAGCTCTCCTGGAGCCCCTTTAGGCCCTGGCAGGGGCTCTGAGCTCTCCCTGGAGCCTTCTCCTCTCCAGGGGAGCACCCCCAGCTCTCCAAATAATCAGGATTATTCATTATTGATCCTCTCCAAGCCTTAAATCTCTGAAGGAACTTTTGGGAAAATCAAATTAAATGAGTGAAAAATTTTCTGTCTTTATGTTTATGTTACTCATCCAACCTGCATTCTATAGGAAACTAAAGCTCTGCTTTCCTAAAAACTCCCATTTTACTTCCAGAAGCACAAGAACACACCCCCAATGGATCTGAACCAGTTTAAACCCCAGGTTTTTCCGTTGAAAGGGTGTTTTTTTGTAAAAATGTGTCTTTTCTGACACACTTTGAATGACTCATATGAGAGCTCGTCTCTCACCCCTCAGCTCTGGGACTCTTTGCCAATGAATAACTCACAACAGGAATGAAACTCCCCCACAGCAAAGCTCCCCCTCCTCTCAGGAGGATGGGCAAACAGCAAATAAAAATCATCAGAATAATAATCATCATCATCATCATTAAAACCGAAAGAGATGAGAAGGAAACAAATCAAATACTGCACTCACAAAAAATAAAAAGGCAAGAGAGGACGGCAGTTTCATGGGATTTTTGGATAAATAAACAAGTGCCATACCTTTTCAAAAATTCCATATACTCAGTATGCTTGATGAGGCCAGTCCTCATCATTATTGTTTGAAAACATTGCCGATCAATAGCCCAAAGTTTCACATTTACGAGAGCTGGAAAAAAAACAAGACAAGGGGAAAATGTGATTAGCAAAAAAATGTCCAAATTCCTGTTGTGAACTGCAGAGGAAAACGATGGCATTGGGAATGGGGAACACTGCAAACCAGGAAATTCAGCTGCTGGACATGAAACATGCACTGAGAGGATTGGGAGGGTCCTGGTGTAGGAGGTGGATGTGGGGTTTTGGAAAGATAGCCGGGAAGCAGCTCTGAGAGGAGGAGAAATCTAGGAAGGCCAATGGTGAGCAAGGATTTGGGGTCAGTTCATCACAACCTGAGTGGTCTTGGGACATTTTTAGTGCATTATCCAGCAAAATCCACTGAGGTTTCATCCTGCTCCCAAGGAAATTTCCAGACCCAAGCCCTGATTATGAACCAGCCTGATAATGAACCACCTCCCAGCTGGGGAGGCTTTGAGCCATTCTTTTCCAACTTTACTTTTCAGGTCCCTGCTGAATTCCAAGACTTCTGAGTCACTCACCAAACACCACATCCTGTTCTTCAGGGGCAAAATTCCATGGTAAAAAAAAGGGAAAACCAGTGCACAGAGAGCAGAACCCCGAAAGGTCCAGTTCTCATCTCAGCTGTGGTTTAGACGTTTGCATTAGCCATAAATGCTTGAGTATACACAGTTTATAATAGGGCTTCTCCTTAGAGAAACAATTTGATTAAAACTATTCCCAAGACCTCTACACTTGTATTAATTTCTTTTTATTTTTTCAGACAGTGAATGCAATAAATTCCATCCCCATGCCCCCGTTTGACTGCAGGAAACAGAATGAAGCAAAGAGACTTTCAGCAAAATATTTACAAATACTCTCACTGATAAAATCCATGAAATGAATGGGCTTTGATTTGCTGCTCCTTCAGCTCCCAAACCTCCTCCTTAATGAGTTTTTATCCCTAACTGCATTTGCAAGATAGAAAAACCTTCAAAGTGCAAACTCAAAGATTTCTTCTCGACTTGCACGGCAGAACAGCCCTTAAAGGCTCTTCTGGTTTTCAACGCAGAAACTTCTCTTGGAGAAGCATTTTTAGTTTTATAATCAAAATATAAAACACCTGCTGGGCTGGGCACTGCAAAGCTCCCTGGGCAGCCCCTGCCAAGGCCTGAGCAGCCTTTGCATGCAG
>NW_005054508.1:296959-297317 GCF_000277835.1 Geospiza fortis | reverse complement strand
GGCTGGCCAAGCTGAGCCTCCCCTGGCCCAGCCTGAGGCCCTTTCCCCTTGTCCTGTCCCTGTTCCCTGGCAGCACAGCCCAACATCCCCTGTCAGGAATTGTGGAGAAGTGCTACTTTCTCATTTTAGAGCCATAACACACTGTTCTATCCTATATAATTTAATAAAATCCTATATATTTAGGATATCCTATATATAAGATACATGTTACATACATTTATTTACATATATTTATATATAATATCTATAAATTATATATAAAAGATATATAAATTATAGATATTATATATTTATATAATATATTAAAATTATATTATATATTATATAAATATATATAATATACACAAATTATATATTA
>NW_005054508.1:282391-296948 GCF_000277835.1 Geospiza fortis | reverse complement strand
ATATTTTTATCTATTATATATATATATATATATACACACACACACACACAATCTCTATGTTATATCCTACATATTTTAATAAATTCACATACCAGCCCCCCACAAGGTCCATGCAGCCCAGGAAGTTGCTGAAGTGCAGACAATGCACTTGTGTATTAATTAAACCACTAATCACACCTTATATTCTCATTTCTGCTGCCTTAATGACAAACAGCTGCTTTACTAAAGGCTAATCAGGGTAGAGATTTAAATGTCAGCAGGACCCTTATAATCAGCATGAGCAGCATCTCCTGTTGTGCTGGAACCCCCTGTCAGGGCTGAAGAAACAGGAGGAATTTTGTGGGATTTGATGCCTTTAAAGATTTCAAAGTTATCTATTTAGGAGTGCCTTGAGATGAAAAATATATCTTTGGGATGTGTCCCACAAATTCAACATCCACTGGGAATTAGAGCAGACACAGACAGAGATTTGCTGGCCCATCCCTCCCCACAGAGCCTGTGCTGGATGCTGGAAGTAAAATATAAAATATTCCATTCCTTGACTGCAGGAGGCACAGCCAGAAAGGAAAATGAGAAACAAAATGATGGAAGCAGATGTGTCTGCAACAGGAGTTTCCCTTCTCAACAATCTGAAACATCATCCTGCAATCAGAGCTGGGATGCTACAATTTGAGTTTATTGCCTCTTTTACACTTTTTTTCCCAGCAAAATGCCATAGCTGGGGCTCTGTTTGATCTTTGGAACAGCACACAATAAAATCACTTCTCATCCAAAAACTCCCAGGAGTCTGGGCAGGGATGCCCAAACCTGTGATTTCTATGGGGCTGCAGTTGTAGGAGCTCTCCAGGTGAGGGGATTGGGCCCTGCAGAATATTTGAATTGCACATTGAAGCAACAGATCGATGGGAATTTCTTCATTTGGCTTCATTTCTCCTTGTGGACCTAGCGGCTGAAGAAGCATCAGCTCCTTTTTCCCTTCCTCACATGCAAAGGCAATGAAGTAAGGGGGAGAAATGCAAATTTTAAGTTAAATATTTACAGAAGAGCAAGAGATTGATGGGAATTATGATTTCTGACAGATTTCTGCTGTGGTTCAAGGGCTGAAGACAAAAGAGATGCTGCTGGAGAAACAGGGAAGAGCTGAGGCAAAAGTATCAGGATTTCCTGGGTCAGAACTGGATGGGGGTGGAGATGTTTTCATTACAGTTTAAATTGAAATGCTTGCCATGGTTAAGCCCTAATTTGTGATTGAAGCTGACTGAAATTATCTAAATCAATGATTTCAGTAAATTAATCAAACCCCTCTCTCCATCAACACGCCTGATTAAAGCAAATTTAAAAACTCAATAAACAGTTTTGAACTTCTTTTCCAAAAAGAGCTATTTCCAAACTTTTCTTCCTATTTATTTACCTGGGAACACATGAAAATATATCCCAATTGAAAGGGGTGAACAGAGGGAAGCAGAGTCCAGCCCAAAACCTGGAATATGTCCCAGCCCGTTCATCCATGTCCAGAGCCTTCCCTTCTCCAGGCTGAGCAGCCCTAAATCTCTAAATAACAGGGATTATTCATTATTGAACCTCTCCAGGCCTTAATTCTCTTTATTTTCAACACTTCCTTCACACCCCCAGCCTGCCAAAGAACAAAATTTGGGCTGTTTTGCTTTATTTCTTCTTGTGGACCCAGTGGCTGAAGATCATCAGCTCCTTTTTCCCTTCCTCACATGCAAAGGCAGTGAAATAAGGGGGGAAATGCGAAGTTTTAACTTAAATATTTACAGAGGAGCAACCTAAATACTCTTGATGTTATTTAATCTGATATATTTTATGTTAGATAGGTGGGGAAGTCCTGAATATTAAAAAATCCTTGAAATCAGAGCAGCCAGCAGGGGCATTATTTCCCAAATGAAATGCAATATTCATATGGCCCTGCATTCTTTAAGCATCTTCCCAAGTTTTTTATGTGCTCATTGAAGCCTTCCCAAGTTTTTTCAAGGATCATCAGGTGAATCATCCCCTGCCCAAATGCTGCTGGCAGCATTACCAGACCTGAAAATTATTATTCCTTTGCACACCAAGCTGGAATTTATCAGCTCACTTTGGGTTTTGGGCCATTTTATCCCAAAAATTGTTTGTTTATCTGCCCTCAGGCAAAGGAACTGCCACAACTTTGTGTCCTCAGGGCTTTTTTTGGCAGACAGAACATCAAATTTCCACTCCTATTTAACCCTCCTCTCACCTGGGCTGGGTTTTGCAGGGAATATTGTGGATATTAGGAAAACACAGCCATTTCCAGCTGTTTCTGGTGCCTCCTGTTTCAGGTATGAAATTATGATAAAAGCACATTTAACTGAACAGGAGGAGCACATGGAATTGATTTATCCCACCAAACACTCTGGGAATGATGAGGGAGGCTCCAGAATACAGCATGGAGTGATGGAGAGGATGCATCCAATGGCTGGAGCAGGAATAAATTCCTTTATTCCCAGATGTTTCTGTCCCAAGTATCTAACAACAGCACTGGCACAAGGATGGCTCCATCCTGATATCCCATTTTCCAGGAGCTCCTTTCCCATTATTCCTCAGGGAGGTTTTGGCAGTAGGGAAGGAGTAATTTTAATTTGGCTGAGGATAAATGCAGAGACAGAGAAAACCTCCCACTGCCAGGGGGTGGGGTTGTTAGATGGGATTTTGGGAAGGAATTGCTCCCTGGAATGGATTTCCCAAAGAAGTTGTGGCTGCCCCTGGATCTGGAAGTGTCCAAGGCCATTCCATGCCTGGAATGCTTGGGCTGCTGTTCAATCCCTGGTCTCAGAGGTGACAAATGATAAATGCAGGTTTTGTCAGGAGGAAAGGAAGCAGGAAGGATGTGGGAGCTCCAGGGAGCTCTGCTTTCACTCCAGGCAGCCCCAGGAAACCCAGAATTCCAGGGAAGTGTGTAAGGTTTGCTTAGGAACAACACCTGCCTGGAGAAGATCAGAGAACACCAAGGAAAGAAGCAGAGAGGGAAATTGTTATTACCAAACTCTGCTCTTGAATAAAACCACCTGGAGTATTACATATAAATATAAATTAAATAGAGTATTAAAAAAATAAGAGCTTTCACTCCAGTCAGCTCCAGGAAGCCCAAAATTCCAAGGAAAATTACAAGGAAGTGTCTAAGGTTTGCTTAGGAACAACACCTGCCTGCAGAAGATCAGAGAACACCAAGGAAAGACGCAGAGAGAGAAATTGTTATTACCAAAACCACCTGGAGTATTACATATAAATATAAATTAAATAGAGTATTAAAAAAATAGAGTTTTCACTCCAGTCAGCTCCAGCAAGCCCAAAAATTCCAAGCAAGTGTGTAAGGTTTGCTTAGGAACAACACCTGTCTGGAGAAGATCAGAGAACACCAAGGAAAGAAGCAGAGAGGGAAATTGTTATTACCAAACTCTGCTCTTGAACAAAACCACCTGGAGTATTATATATAAATATAAATTGAGTATTAAAAAAATAGAGATTTCACTCCAATCAGCTCCAGGAAGCCAAAAATTCCAAGGAAGTGTGTAAGGTTTGCTTAGGAGCAACACCTGCCTGCAGAAGATCAGAGAAGACAAGGAAAGAAGTGGAGAGAGAAATTGTTATTACCAAAACCACCTGGAGTATTACATATAAATATAAACTGAGTATTAAAAAAATAGAGCTTTCACTCCAGTCAGCTCCAGCAAGCCCAAAAATTCCAAGGAAGTGTGTAAGGTTTGCTTAGGAGCAACACCTGCCTGCAGAAGATCAGAGAAGACAAGGAAAGAAGTGGAGAGAGAAATTGTTATTACCAAAACCACCTGGAGTATTACATATAAATATAAATAGAGTATTAAAAAGGCACCTGGAAAATGAGAAACAAAATGATGGAAGCAGATGTGTCTGCAACAGGAGTTTCCCTTCTCAACAATCTGAAACATCATCCTGCAATCAGAGCTGGGATGCTACAATTTGAGTTTATTGCCTCTTTTACACTTTTTTTCCCAGCAAAATGCCATAGCTGGGGCTCTGTTTGATCTTTGGAATAGCACACAATAAAATCACTTCTCATCCAAAAACTCCCAGGAGTCTGGGCAGGGATGCCCAAACCTGTGATTTCTATGGGGCTGCAGCTGTAGGAGCTCTCCAGGTGAGGGGATTGGGCCCTGCAGAATATTTGAATTGCACATTGAAGCAACAGATCGATGGGAATTTCTTCATTTGGCTTCATTTCTCCTTGTGGACCTAGCGGCTGAAGAAGCATCAGCTCCTTTTTCCCTTCCTCACATGCAAAGGCAATGAAGTAAGGGGGAGAAATGCAAATTTTAAGTTAAATATTTACAGAAGAGCAAGAGATTGATGGGAATTATGATTTCTGACAGATTTCTGCTGTGGTTCAAGGGCTGAAGACAAAAGAGATGCTGCTGGAGAAACAGGGAAGAGCTGAGGCAAAAGTATCAGGATTTCCTGGGTCAGAACTGGATGGGGGTGGAGATGTTTTCATTACAGTTTAAATTGAAATGCTTGCCATGGTTAAGCCCTAATTTGTGATTGAAGCTGACTGAAATTATCTAAATCAATGATTTCAGTAAATTAATCAAACCCCTCTCTCCATCAACACGCCTGATTAAAGCAAATTTAAAAACTCAATAAACAGTTTTGAACTTCTTTTCCAAAAAGAGCTATTTCCAAACTTTTCTTCCTATTTATTTACCTGGGAACACATGAAAATATATCCCAATTGAAAGGGGTGAACAGAGGGAAGCAGAGTCCAGCCCAAAACCTGGAATATGTCCCAGCCCGTTCATCCATGTCCAGAGCCTTCCCTTCTCCAGGCTGAGCAGCCCTAAATCTCTAAATAACAGGGATTATTCATTATTGAACCTCTCCAGGCCTTAATTCTCTTTATTTTCAACACTTCCTTCACACCCCCAGCCTGCCAAAGAACAAAATTTGGGCTGTTTTGCTTTATTTCTTCTTGTGGACCCAGTGGCTGAAGATCATCAGCTCCTTTTTCCCTTCCTCACATGCAAAGGCAGTGAAATAAGGGGGGAAATGCGAAGTTTTAACTTAAATATTTACAGAGGAGCAACCTAAATACTCTTGATGTTATTTAATCTGATATATTTTATGTTAGATAGGTGGGGAAGTCCTGAATATTAAAAAATCCTTGAAATCAGAGCAGCCAGCAGGGGCATTATTTCCCAAATGAAATGCAATATTCATATGGCCCTGCATTCTTTAAGCATCTTCCCAAGTTTTTTATGTGCTCATTGAAGCCTTCCCAAGTTTTTTCAAGGATCATCAGGTGAATCATCCCCTGCCCAAATGCTGCTGGCAGCATTACCAGACCTGAAAATTATTATTCCTTTGCACACCAAGCTGGAATTTATCAGCTCACTTTGGGTTTTGGGCCATTTTATCCCAAAAATTGTTTGTTTATCTGCCCTCAGGCAAAGGAACTGCCACAACTTTGTGTCCTCAGGGCTTTTTTTGGCAGACAGAACATCAAATTTCCACTCCTATTTAACCCTCCTCTCACCTGGGCTGGGTTTTGCAGGGAATATTGTGGATATTAGGAAAACACAGCCATTTCCAGCTGTTTCTGGTGCCTCCTGTTTCAGGTATGAAATTATGATAAAAGCACATTTAACTGAACAGGAGGAGCACATGGAATTGATTTATCCCACCAAACACTCTGGGAATGATGAGGGAGGCTCCAGAATACAGCATGGAGTGATGGAGAGGATGCATCCAATGGCTGGAGCAGGAATAAATTCCTTTATTCCCAGATGTTTCTGTCCCAAGTATCTAACAACAGCACTGGCACAAGGATGGCTCCATCCTGATATCCCATTTTCCAGGAGCTCCTTTCCCATTATTCCTCAGGGAGGTTTTGGCAGTAGGGAAGGAGTAATTTTAATTTGGCTGAGGATAAATGCAGAGACAGAGAAAACCTCCCACTGCCAGGGGGTGGGGTTGTTAGATGGGATTTTGGGAAGGAACTGCTCCCTGGAATGGATTTCCCAAAGAAGTTGTGGCTGCCCCTGGATCTGGAAGTGTCCAAGGCCATTCCATGCCTGGAATGCTTGGGCTGCTGTTCAATCCCTGGTCTCAGAGGTGACAAATGATAAATGCAGGTTTCGTCAGGAGGAAAGGAAGAAGGAAGGATGTGGGAGCTCCAGGGAGCTCTGCTTTCACTCCAGGCAGCCCCAGGAAACCCAAAATTCCAGGGAAGTGTGTAAGGTTTGCTTAGGAACAACACCTGCCTGGAGAAGATCAGCGAAGACCAAGGAAAGAAGCGGGGAGAGAAATTGCTATTACCAAACTCTGCTCTTGAACAAAACCACCTGGAGTATTATATATAAATATAAATTGAGTATTAAAAAAATAGAGATTTCACTCCAATCAGCTCCAGGAAGCCAAAAATTCCAAGGAAGTGTGTAAGGTTTGCTTAGGAGCAACACCTGCCTGCAGAAGATCAGAGAAGACAAGGAAAGAAGTGGAGAGAGAAATTGTTATTACCAAAACCACCTGGAGTATTACATATAAATATAAACTGAGTATTAAAAAAATAGAGCTTTCACTCCAGTCAGCTCCAGCAAGCCCAAAAATTCCAAGCAAGTGTGTAAGGTTTGCTTAGGAACAACACCTGTCTGGAGAAGATCAGAGAACACCAAGGAAAAAAACAGAGAGGGAAATTGTTATTACCAAACTCTGCTCTTGAACAAAACCACCTGGAGTATTACATATAAATATAAATAGAGTATTAAAAAGGCACCTGAAACTATTGAATTTATCAGTATTAAACAGATCTGACAACATCTATCAGCCAGGGCTAAGCACAATCAGCTAGAGCAGGTGCTGTGGAGGATCCTAGGATTTCTCTTGGAGTAATCCAAGCTCCTGTCCCAATATGTCACAGAAAACTCCCCATGAATTATTCAGGAATAACCTCACCCTGGGTGATTTGATCAACTGAAGGCCCCTGATGTTTCCCTGGTGTTTGTTTTTCTCTAACATCATTCCCAATCTTTGCTGTCTCCCTGAAATCTCTCCATCCTCTCCTGCAGCCTCCAAACTCCTTAATGAGAAGTGCTGGCAGGGATTAATTAAGGAAGTGTTCAATTACATCAGGTATTTTTCCTTGGAATTTCAAACCACTTGTACTACAACCCCTGCTAATTACCCATCCTGATTTGCTCTTTTCAAGCTGTTATTTTACATAACCTTTCCCTGTCACCTCTTATTCCTCCCAGCTCTGCTCCTCTCACATTCTTACAACACAGAGGTTTCCCCAGGTTTTTAATTAACCCTTGTACAAGCTCCCAAACTACCTCAGAAATCTTCTTCAGTCCTGCACACTGAAAGCTGAAATAATTCAGGAAGAACAAGCTGGAGGCCACAAGAAACGCTCCCAAATCCTATCTGGAGTGTGATGGAGAGTGGTGTGTGTGTGAGGGGAGAATAATGGAAAGCCAAAAAAGATCTCAGGCAGGTCAGAAGTCTCAAATTAAAGAACTCATTTAGTTCACTGACTGTGGGAATGGGGTGAGGGAAAATGTCTCCAGTTATTTGGGGAAGGAAAAGGGGAAAACAACACAAATCTCTCCTGGAAGGGGGAGATTCAGCCTGGGACAAATTGGCTCACTGGCATGCCAGGAAAGGGGAATGAGAAAAGCAATAAATTCACATTTAAAAGAGATCACAGATCAGTTCTAGCTCCTTGCCAACAGGAGTTCCAATCCCAAGGAAAATTAATATTCCCAATTAAAGAGGGGAATCTTAACACAGCCCTGGGTTGGAAGGGAAGGTGTTGATGAATGGAGAAGTTGATGTGGGGGACCATTAAAAAGGGAACAGGAAGAACAGCACTAAAAAGGCAACTAAAAAGTGCAGTTTGTTTTCCCTCCACAACCCTTGGGCTTTGGATGGGACAAAATTAAAATGTGCTCTGAAGTGATGGCCCCTAAAATAGCCAAATTGCAGCTGTCTGGGTGTAAAACAATGTGAAAGGTCTCTTTTTACAGGATGTTAGGAGCAGATTGATTCTGCTGAGCAAAAGGACACGCAGAGAAATGAAGGAGTTTTGGAATAAATAATATAAAATAAAGCAGCAGAATGAATTATTCTGTGACTGTAAGACTGGTGAAGCTGAACCCCACAATCCCCTCCACAGAGATGACAGGAAGAAAATGGAAATAATCACAACACTGAGATACTTGTACATCCCAGGGACAAATTCTTGTCCTTTGTCCAAGAGGTTCTAGGGCTGGGGCTCCCATTCTCCAGCTGGGATTTGGTTTTACCAGGAAAAGGGATGGAGAAAAAAACCACACACCCTTCAGAGGCTGCAAGGAAAATAATCACACAGGAAAGCCATGGCATGTTCTTGACCTTCTATTTTCTCTCCCAAGCCTAAAATGATGTTGTGTAAATCAGATTTTCTCTCTATTTCAATCAAAACTCACTCAAGTTTCTAAGATCTACTCATTTAAACCAGATTTAGATGAGATATGAGGGAGAAATCCTTCCCTGGCAGGCTGGGCAGGCCCTGGCACAGGGTGCCCAGAGCAGCTGGGGCTGCCCCTGCATCCCTGGCAGTGCCCAAGGTTGGACATTTGGAGCAGCCTGGGATGGTGGAAGGTGTCCCTGCCCATGGAATGGGGTAGAACAGGATGAGATTTGAGCTCCCAACCCAAACCAGTCTGGAATGAACTTCACCCAGCACAACTTCAGCAGCAGGAGTGAGGATTTTATCTCCTTGCCCCGCACTCAGCTGCACATTTCCTGCCAAATGCTGCCCACCAACCTGCAATTGAACACCAAACAGACTTAATCCATTGCTCCCACCTGCAAACAAAGCTAAACTTCCAGCTTTGAGCTGCAATCCCAATATTTGGAGAAACACAGAGCAGTTAAAGTGGGGCTTGGCAGCACCCTGGGAACATGAAGCAGCTCGAAACCCCAACGACACAAAAGCTTCTCTTGGTGTGATTAAAAAGAGGTATTTAGCTAAATGAACTTTGCAGTAATTCCTTGAGTTTCAACACTTTATTTCCCAAGAGCAGCATTTCCTACACAATGATTAAATAAGCCCTGCTCAGATTTTTCTCTCCTGAGCATTCCCTGTTTTCCACACTGGATGGAAACCTGTCCCATCCTGTAAAATCCCTGGGCTGTTATGCCTGACTTATAAAGGTCTCCTAAAAGTTTTGCTGTGCTTAAATAGCACAAAGGGGGCTGTATTAATCCACTGCCCATGGTTTGTGTGTGCCCTGGGGAAAAGCTGGGGTTTTTAGGGACTTCCTCTATCCAACAAATCCCAAACCCAAGGAGATCCCATCCCCACAGGAGATCTGGGATAACAGGATCATCACAGATTCCCAGACTGGTTTGGGTTGGAAGGATCTTAAATCCCATTCAATCCCAGGGCAGAGACACCTTCCACTGTCCCAAGCTGCTCCAAGCCCTGTCCAACCTGGCCTTGGGCACTTCCAGCTTGGAGATCATTTCCAACCTGATGGATTCTCCAATTCTAATTCAATCCTGCTCCTGTGCAGCCTCAGTATCATGTCAGGTTTGACATCCAGTTGTGTTTTAGCCCACTGGCTTTTTATTCCCAACTCTGCACCTATCTCTTCCTAAAATGAGCTGATCCCTGGGATTTTCCTTGCTCCTGCACTTGGAGAGCCGTGGACCATCACAGGCTGCACAAAGAGCAGCAGCAGCAGGTCCTGAGGAGCAGGGAAAGGGAAAAAAAAAGGCAATTCTAAAATACCACAGGAGGGAACTGTTCAGACACCCCAAGGTGGCACTCCTGTCACTTCAGAGCTGTTTTGGGGTGTCTACTCCAGAAGTCAACATGGGAGAACTTTGCAGGGTGGCAGGAACAGGTCTGGATCAAGCAGCACTTGGATCACACGTGGTGGGAGCTCTGGGAGATGTTTCTCCACCAAAACCAAACCAAGGTGGCAAAACCCTTCCTGTGGCAAAGCAACACATGGAGAGTGGGGGATAAAGAGGGCACTCCTATCAACACCCGTTTGCTGCTCCAACCCCATCTGGGAGGCAGATGGAATCCTAAAATCATAGGATCAGACTCCATCATGAAGGCTGGAGAAGACCTCAAGAACCAACCAAGAACCCAGATCCACCACTAGACCACTAAACAGAGCCACTGGCAGTGCAAAAAGCACAAAGCTTGCTGGAATCCAGCTGAAATCCAGCTGTTCATGGGCAAAAAGAGAGGGAAAAAATGATAAATATCAGGGATTTCTCTGCAAAGGGAAAGGGGGATATAAAGAAATTGGGGAAACTTTTGTTGCAGGGGGTTTCAGCCATGCACAACTCCCAGGGCTGGGAAAACAGCCCCAGTGTGCACAGAAAGAATTGGAAATTCCTCTTTTTGCCTGTTTGTTTCCTCTGGGAGATGAATTCCCCCCAGATGCCGGGGTGGGCTCACTCCCTGTGCCACGGTAGTGACAGGGAGGTTCCCACCTTTATTTCCACGCCACATCCAAGGGCCCCACCAGAGCTCCAGGAGCACTTGGACAATGCTCCCAGACACAGGGTGGGACTGATGGGGTGTCTGGGCAGGGCCAGGAGCTGGGCTGGATGATCCCTGTGGGTCCCTTCCCACTCAGACATGCAGATCCCACCTGCAAGAGGAGTCCCCAGTTCTTCCCTCAGAGGTCACACATCAACTTTGGGGAAAACCCTGAGCCCCCAAAGGTTGCTCCTCAAACCACCCCACTAGCAGTGCAGGTGAGGCTGGATTTCCCTGGCTGGCAGAGTGGTTAATGGGATTCATGAGGAGCTGCTTTTCCAAGCCATTAAATCCATAATACCAACAGAAATAACACTGTGTATTCCATCAGGGAAACTTGTGGGGTTTCAATAAATGCTGCCAGGGACAGCTGGAATAAAAACATTCCCCGTGCATTTACAGGAGTTGTTCAGGGCCATAACACTCCTCTGGCTCTTGATTAATATATATGTCAAATAAAAATGCCTTCCTGATCTGCAGAGGCATCATTCCATCATTGCAGAGGGTTCTGACTCAGGTGGAAACACTGTTAACTGAACACTGACTGTGGAAGTTGGTGTCTTGGCTGGAATGCTCAGGAATCATGTTAAAAATGGAATATTGAGGAGCTTTTCTCCTTCCTCTAATAACATTTATTAAGTATTTTGAAATGTCTGCAGTCCCCAGCCAGCAGCTAGTTTCCGTAATGCACACAACACTTGCTGCTGCATCCCAAAGAGAGCCGTGAAGGAGGTTAAAACACACTGAAATCTGCCCTCCCTGGAAAATTTGCTCATGGATTTCAGAGAAAATTACGAGCCAATGCTGCTGTCTGTTCAGGAGCTCTTATTTTTTGAGAGCCAGCAGTGAGCTCAGCTGTTGAGGGAAAACAGACATGAAAGACTGAACTAACAAGTGTGGAAGCATAAAATATGGATTAAAGCTGGATTTGGTTGATTGGAGTTGAGAAGAAGAAGGTTGGAAGGAGCAGGAAAAGAAGAGGTAGCCCTGACAGGGAAACCAGACAAGCTCAGGAGAGCTGGATGGAAATTTAGATAAACCAAGAGAAACTGAGGTAAACCTGGCACAGGCAGAGGTAGGGGACACTGTGGCAGATGGGATCCCAGAATCCCAGGATGGTTTGAATTGAAGGGGACCTTAAATCCCACCCAGTGCCACCCCTGCCATGGGCAGGGACACCTCCCACTGTCCCAGGCTGCTCCAAGCCCCAGAGTCCAGCCTGGCCTTGCCCCTGAGCTCCAGCACAAGGCAGGGATGGTTCTGTGTGTGCCCCCATTTCAGGATGGGAGATGATGGACCCTGAGGAGAATCTGCTGCCCTGAGCCACAGGGAAGGAATTTCCAGCTCCTTTCCAGCAATCCAAGCAGCTCAGCCTGTCCAGGCCCAGAGCCAGACTCCATGGGCTGGCAGGGATTTTCCAGCCTCAGTGACCCTGGGATTAATTCCTCCCCTAATGTCAGGAGCCTGGAGTTCTTTTTAAACAAAGAGGGGACATCACACCTCCTTCAGGTGCTTCAGCAACCAGATCCGGCAGCCTCCAGCCCTTGTGGAAACAGGAATTTCATCCTCCCTGTCCCCTGAAATCCTCCCCTGTGTGGTTTCTGCACTAACACTAAATTCTGCCTCTTGTTGCACATTTAACCTCTCCCCAGGGCCACGTTTCAACCACTTATTTATGCCTCAAGATCCTGATCCTGGGAGACACAGGATGTGCTGGACAGGCTCCAAAGCTGCACAGAAATGAACATATAGATATAAAACTATGTAAAGAGAACAAGGGAGCAGATTCCAGCAGCTTTACTTATTTACTTGCAGCTCCCTGGAATTCCACACCTTCATTGGCCTGTGGATCATATCCTAAAATTATTAGGAAATAATAATGATAATAGTAATAATAACAGCAATAATAATAGTAATAATAGTAATTTATAAATTATTATATATTATTATGTATTATTATTATATATTTACATATAATTATAGTTATTCTTTTCTATTACATTATTATATATAATAACTATTACCATTATATATTGTAATATATTATATATATTATTATATACCATTATTATAATAATTATATTATTCTGTTATAATTATTATCCAAAATTATCCACAATTGACTGAATTAGGCCTTTTTTGAAGAATAATTTGCTCTCCAAAAATCTGCCAGCTCTGATATGAAGGATGAAAACAGTCTGAGCTGAGACACATCTAGAGCAGCAGCACCAATCCCAAAACTGACTGGTTTTCCATTATTTCCATTATTTCCACTTATTCCTTCCCATGCTTACATCAGGATAAGGTGGGTGCCTATTGAGCCTCAGTGATTTTGACCAGGGAGAATTTCATCCTTAATGTTCATTTTCACAGCTTTAAAACTTTGGGTTTTGTGTTCATCAGAGAGGAGCTGGAAGGTTTATTAAACATGGAGCCTCTGTAGAAATTCTGGTGGGAATTCCAGTGGAACAGGCTGATTTTAATCGAGTTTTAATAGCACAGAGCTGAAGGCAGCTCCAGTTCATTTACTGAGGTCTGGGAGTTTTGAGAAGTTGCTTTTAATCTGGAGCTTGAATTGTATTTTCTCCTCACTTTCTCTTCTGTAAAAAAAGTAAGCTTTTGTCCTACAGATTTCTACAACAAAGAACAAGGACAGCTCACCAGAGTGGAAAAATATATTCAGAACTAAATATTGCAGAGGAATGAGGGGTTTGAAAACTCCATTGCCCTAAAAAGACAGGAAAAACAGCCAATAATGAACTGGCATTTAAAGGAAGCTGCATTTAAATCAAGCACACAAAGGTGGGGAGTGGAACCAGAACCAAGGGCAGGAGGCACAAGTGCTGGAAAATCCATAAATTAAGATATTTATATAAGTTGCAAAGTCTTATTTTAAGCAGAAAATTCTCAGCAAAATTCACTGAAAAGGATAAGACACATGGGAAACTGCCAGGTCAGAATTAGTGAGTGACCTCAGCTGGATCCTTTTTTACCCCAAACTGTCTCATCCTTAAAGCAGCCTTGATCCCAAATAACAATTCCCCACATAACTGCTTTCCTGTTAAAAATACTCCAATTTAGTCCCCATGAAAATGAAAACTCCCAACTTCCACCCCATGGTTAGCCTTAAGTATAAAATAAATTAAGAGAGAAATGAGGAAACTTGAAAGGAAATGAAAAATAGCAGGGAAAATGGAAAGTAAAAGTTAGTGGTGGCATTAAAAGCATCTCATTGCATCCCTGAGAATTTGGGAAGAAATATAAACCAGATACCCCCAAAATGACATGAAATGGACCATAAAAAAGTGTGAGAAGGAGAAAGACAATTTTTTTTTAAATGCTGATTGTACCTGGATGAGGGAAAAACAGGGACAAACCCATGGTGAGGGATGCAACAGAGATTTCTGAGGAGCACCAGGCAGAAGGTTGAGAGTAAAATCTTTTCCAAGAGAAAAAGTTTTTGCAGGGTTTGGGATGCCAGGATTTAAAACAAGGCTGGATCAGGAGCAGACCCCCCAAAGAGACCATTCTGCTTCCAGCCAGGAGAAAAAAGAACCAAAGAGGGGTCAGGACGGACTTCCAGAGAATACCTGGCATAAGGGATTGCCTACATGGACTTTTGCTGGCTTTGATACACCTGAACTCAGGCTTCTCACAGGGTTATTTCAGCACATGCCCCTCACTGTGCAATAAAGGCAAAAATAGAAGTGGAAAAATGCTGGGAAAACGACTCCCAGAGGCTTCAAGAGAATTTCCCACTGCCTGGTCTGATGTCTGGAATCACACAAATCAGTAAAAAATAGGTATGAATATATCAAAGGGGTCACTGCTACTCTTGCTGAGTGTAGGAGTAGGAAATGGAGCCTTTGCTTCCCCAAACCAAAGGGAAGCACTGGAATTGCTTCTCTGAGCATTCCAGGGGCATTTTGACATGGTCTTTTCATAAAGGCTCTCAGGGAAACTCAGGAGGGTTAAAGACACCAAGCACCCAAGGATCCTGGG
>NW_005054508.1:281632-282381 GCF_000277835.1 Geospiza fortis | reverse complement strand
CCTGCTGTGCAAAGTGCTCTGGAAAAGAAGGGGAAGGTGAGGGTGAGGGAAAGGGGATCAAACTGGGTGATGACATAAAACCTGCTGGTAAAAGCCAAAGAGGAGCTGCTGGACACTGTAGAACCCACAAATCCAATGGGAATTGATGCTGTAGAACCCACAAATCAAAGGGGATTTGGTGCTGTAGAACCCAAAAATCAAAGGAGATTTGGTGCTGTAGAACCCACAAAGGAAACGGGATTTGGTGCAGTAGAGCCGACAAATCCAATGGGATTTGGTGCAGTAGAACCCACAAATCCAACAGGATTTGGTGCTTTAGAACCCACAAATCAGAGGGGATTTGGTGCTGTAGAACTCACAAATCAAATGGGATTTGGTGCAGAAATCAATCAGGATTTAGTGCACTAGAACCCACAAATGCAATGGGATCCAATGGTGCAGTAGAACCCACAAATCCAATGGGATTTGGTGCTGTAGAACCCACAAAGGAAATGGGATTTGGTGCAGAAATCAAACAGGATTTGGTGCAGTAGAACCCACAAATCCAATGGGATCCAATGGTGCAGTAGAACCCACAAATCCAATGGGATTTGGTGCTTTAGAACCCACAAATCCAACAGGATTTGCTGCTGGAGGGTGGAAAATGATGCAGGAGGGGGAGAGCTGAGCTGAGCAAGCTCCAAATTAAAATTCTTGCCCACAGAGACAAGGGTGCCATGGCTGGGCAGGAGCCACCACACAATGACCCC
>NW_005054508.1:278176-281622 GCF_000277835.1 Geospiza fortis | reverse complement strand
TCAGCAGGGCCAAAACAACAAAAGGATTGGGAAAAGAAAGGTGAACCAAGGAGAAAATCCTGCTGTGGTCCCTCCCTCTAATCCCACATGGATCCACTTGGCCAGGAGGCTGAAGGAGAGCACAAAGGAGCAGGGAAAAGGGCAGGGGAGGAGGATTAGGGACATCTGGCTCTGGGGGAGGGATCTGGTCCAGGTCTTTTGGAGGAGCTACAGCCTTCTTCTGATGGGCTTGGAAAAGGCAAAAGCAAATCCTTTAAAAAAACCATCTGGGATTTGCTTTTGCTGCTTATTCCCTGACAAAGCTGCATTTGGAAAGATTCCTGCACTGGGTGCAGGACAGAGCCTTTTTAAATCACCAACCTCATTCCCACCTTCAATATTTAATCCCATGTTTATTCCCTACCCTGCATTTCTGGAACCAGGCTACACAAGCAGAGGACATGGATGAAAGCTGGGACACCACCTACATCAGGATACAGATTTTCCTTGGATCCTCTCCAAGTTTGAAATGCAAGAGAAGGGTAAGAACATGAAATATTTGTGGGTTTGGGACATTTCTGAGCAACTCAGAAACACGACTTGCTGGAGATGTCCTATGGCATGGCTACAAAATTATCCAACATTATTATCCAAAATCTCTGTCTTCTTCTGCCCATAAAATATCACTGCAATCTCCATTACCAGCATCATGGAATGGTTTGGATGGCAAAGGACCTTAAATCCCATCCAGTGCCACCCTTGCTATGTCAGGGACACCTTCCACTGTCCCAGGCTGCTCCAAGCCCCAAAGTCCAACCTGGCCTTGGGCACTGCCAGGGATCCAGGGGCAGCCACAGCTATATCCCAATGTATATTTTAAATATTAAAAAAAATAAATTTAAAAAGCAGCTATGAAGGCTGGGGGTGATGAGGATGCTCCCAGTGGGACAATACTCAAAAGGAAAATCTCAATCACCTAAAGGAAAAGCTCCTTTTGTACAAATCCACCCAGAGTTGTCAGCAGCGGAACTGGTTGAACTGGTTCTTCAACCAAATATGCAAATCTCATTAAAAATACTCAGGATATGGACTTAGGGCCATGTCACTACTTTTTTTTCTTCTTCTTCTTTTTTTTTTTTTCAGTGCAGCATCCAATGACCTAATCTGGGAATCAATCAAAAATCACTCCTAAGTTGAATTTCTTACTGGTGCCAAGAGTCTGGGTTTGGATTAATCTCAAACTCTGTCAGGTGGAACCTGAAACCCCAAATCCCTACAACACTTAACCCAAAATATCCCCTGAGAGGTTCTCCTACAGGAATCCCTCAGTGGCTGCGAGGTACCTGAGCCCCACAAGGCATTTCCAGCCCAAACCCTTCTGGGATTCTGTGATTATTATGCAAATATCACACACTGGCATATCTGGAAAACCTCTGTAATTCACATGTCAGCCCTTCCTTGGCTCTCCTCAAAAAGCTGTATCCTTCTCTATCAATTTCCCAGGAATGCAAATTATCCCAGCGAGCTCTGTGGTGTAATTAAGCCATAATGTTGATTACATACTCAGCCTCCCAATAGATTGTTTATTCCTCATTATCAGCATACAAATATCCCAGGTAATCATTCCCTGCCTCGAAACTTGGCCAGGTTGTTCTATGTCAAGGCAGAACACAGGCCCAGCTGATTGAATCCCAAGATCCCAGAAAGGTTTGGACTGGAAGGGATTTTAAACCCATCTTATCCCACCCCTACCATGGGCAGGGACACCTTCCACTGTCCCAGGCTGCTCCAGCCTGGCTTTGGGCACTGCCAGGGATCCAGGGGCAGCCCCAGCTGCTCTGGGCACCCTGTGCCAGGGCCTGCCCACCCTGCCAGGGAACAATTCCTTCCCAGTATCCCATCCATCCCTGCCCTCTAGCACTGGGAGCCATTCCCTGTGTCCTGTCCCTCCATCCCTTGTCCCAAGTCCCTCTCCAGCTCTCCTGTTAGGGTAGAACTGGAGGAATTTTAAGGTCCCTTCCCGCCCAAACCATTCTATGATGCAGAAAGCAGGAGCAGGGAGGTCATTCTGCCCCTGGCCCTGGCCCTGCTGAGGGCACAGCTGGAGTGCTGTGTCCAGCTCTGGCCCCTCAGCTTGGGAAGGACCTTGGGACGCTGGAGCGCGTCCAGAGGAGGCACCGAGGCTGGAGAGGGGCTGGGAACACAAACCCTGTGAGGAACCCCTGAGGGAGCTGGGGGTGCTCAGCCTGGAGAAAAGGAGACTCAGGGGTGCCCTCATCACTCTCTACAGCTCCTGAAAGGTGCCTGTGCTCAGCTGGGGTTGGGCTCTTTCTCCAGGCAGCGCTGACAGGACCAGAGGCACAGCCTTAAGCTGCACCAAGGGAAATATAGGTTGGATATTAGGAAGAAGTTTTTCACAGAAAGGATAATGAAGAACTGGAATTGTCTGCCTGGGGAGATGATGGAGTCACCATCCCTGGATGTGTTTAAAAACAGCCTGGATGTGGCACTGGGTGCCAGGGTTGAGTTGAGGTGTTGGGGCTGGGTTGGACTCGATGATCTTGGAGGTCTCTTGCAACCCAACCCAGAGATTCTGTGATTCTGAGAATTCTGAGAATTCTGGGTTGGACTCTATGATCTTGGAGGTCTCTTCCAACCCAGTGATTCTGTGAATTCTGTGAATGATACCATGGCAAGTAAATCCCCAGGATAACTTTGGGAAAAGCAGTCATTCCACAGGTACAACCCTGTGTTCCGACACCACCTGGAGTCAGCAGAGGTGGAGGATGCTCAGCCTCAACCCTGATGATCCCAATCCTTCCTGGATTAAGAAGATCTCCAGCCTACCAACACCATTTTTCCTGCTGGAAATGCTCTTACAAGTGAAAATAACAACAATTCCCAGGTAAAACAGAAGGATTTTAATCTATTGCCATGTCAGTGGTTAGTATCTTAAATATCTTTTGTTGGGCACATCCAGGGGATTGATTTTCTGGTTTAAAATGCTGCTGCTCAGCTAATTTCAAAAGGAAGAAGTTACAGGTGTCAAGAGTGAACCCTGAATTCCATGAGACCCCACAGCTTGATTTAGAATTCCATGGGATTTCAGGCAGAGGAACCCAAGAGCGAAGGAGATTTAAACTGGCCCAAAAAATAGGCAATTATTTAATGGATTGGAATTAGGGACAACTTCAATTCAGCAAAATTCTCTTCCTTTCTGATTGGATGGCTCTGTCCTTGTTTATTTTATTTGGTTTTATCTACAGTGGGGGGTTTAATTATGAGATTTCCTGGGATCTGCTACAAGATATGCACCAGTTTTCATCACTGGACACTTCCAACCCCATCCCAACCTCACCCCCAGCTAAGAAATACTGACTTCAAGTATCTTTAAATTTGATCTGTGAAGTATTAAAGGTTAATTCCTGTTGTATTTGGGATCTATGAATCCAATTCTTTTCCTGCTG
>NW_005054508.1:262352-278165 GCF_000277835.1 Geospiza fortis | reverse complement strand
CCTGCTGAGTGCATTTTACCCGAGGAGTGAGATCAGGGCAACAACAGAGGCCATGATCATGTGGCACATCTGGGAAAAACAGAACACCAGCATGAATTTTCCCTCCAATTCCAGTCCCTGCCTGGACAGGAATTCCACCAGAACCAGGTTGCTCAGAGCCCCATCTGACCTGGCTTTGAAGCAGAAATTTATATTTTATTTATATGTCCATCTAGTTGTACATTTATATATGTGCATGAAGAAAATATGGATATATTTCCATGAAATCCTGGCATTTTGAGCAGCTCCCCGTGGCAGCTGAGCTCAGGGTTCATCTCCTCCTGCAGGAATTGTGCTTTTCCTGGTAAGGCAGACCCACCAATTCCAATAATCACCTTAATTCTGCATTTGCCTGATTTTATTGACTTAAATGGGACCCATAATCCAATTGCAGCACAGACTCCTTTAAATCAGACCGAGGGCTCTGCCTCTGTCCTGAAATATCCATGACAAATCCAGGCTGGATCCCTCAGGCAGCCCTCCCACACCTCAGGGCTGAAGGCTCAAACCTCAAACCAGCCAACCAACAGATAGCATTTGTTATAAAATAATAGCAAAATAATTATTAAAAATCAACCACATAGGACTCCTCATTTTAAAGGTGAAATTTGTGCTCAACAGCCAGTTAAATCAGGAAATATAAAGTAATTAATTGTTTATGCTTTCCCCTGTTCTGCAGGTGAAGGTGTGACCAAAATGATGAATGAATTTTTACACTTTGTTAAATATACTCTATTTTCAGTCTCACCCTTTCCTCTACTCCCGTGTTTATATTTCAGTTCTGTTTAAGAGGTTTTTTAATGAATGTCTACAGATTATGCCAAAATCTTTCTCTCTCTCTCTTTCCTGATGATCTGATTTTAATGCCAAGGTCACACTGGGCTGGGTTAGGGTTGGAGTGACATTAAATGTCCATTAAATGTCACTCCAAGAGTTGACAGACAAGCACCAAAGTAGATGCTATTCAATTATTAACGTAAATCCAGTCAGAGTGACTCCAAAATTCCCTCACACAAAATTCTCAGGACTCACATTTTCCTGCCTCCAAACAATAAAAGGTTTTGTCCTTCCTAGGACTTGTGCAGATCATAAAGAGATTTTTTGAGCACCTTCTGGGTATCAATTCCTCTCCTATAATCACAAAAATATCTGATTTCTCCCCACACCTCATCCAAGGAACGTGCATCCCACATCTCCTGATTTTCCTCTTGATGTCCCACATCTAAAGGAGTCCAAACTGATCCATCCTCACCCTGTTTGTGCTGTCATCAAACAGCTCCATTTTCCTCTTCCTTTGCCTTCAGGACACCCCACCAAGCTGTCATTTCCTAATCCCAGTTTCTTTTCCAGGTCAGCAGTTCCATCTCCCCAGGCTCTGCCGGAGTTATCCCAGATTAGCGCCTCGCCCACAGATTGTCCTCCCTGTGCCTTTGGAGCCCACACCTCCCAAAAGTGTCTCCAAAAACCTCTGCAAAGGGTGGGCACTGAGCCACACTGAGCCTCTCAAACACATCAAATCCATGAAGGACAGAAGGGAATCCCATCCACCCCACAGGCAGCAAAAAACGTGGAATATTTAGGGCACAGAAATTGGTGGAGCAGAATTTTCCTGCCTTGAGGCAAACCCAAGGGCTTGGTATCGGTCACAGCTCAATTCTGCCACTCATTCACTCCATCCCAATATTCCCAAACCTGCACAGGGCTTGGAGCCACCTGGGATAGGGGAAGGTGTCCCTACCCATGGCAGGAGGTGATTGGGATGGGATGGGATTTAAGGTCCCTCCAACCCAAACCACTCTGGCATTTTATACCTCTAACCTGACTTATTAAAACCCTGCACTGAATATAACAACTCTCTGAAGAAGGTTCAGGATTAGTCAGAATCTTTCTTGCAAAACCTCCCAAATCCATTAAAGTCCTGGGAAGATTAAATGTAAATATGATTAGCACTGATTCCAAAGAGTTGGTTTGTTGTCCCAGTTCTTGATTTCCAGTTTTCAGTCCATGAAGCACCTCCCTGTGCAAACACAACTGCATTTACATGGAATTTTCATGGTCCTCCCCATTGTTCCCCCTTCCTCTGGCACTGGTTTGTTATTGAGATTTACACTCACTGCAGGCAGTCATTTTTTTAGCTGAAAGGTCCAAAGGCAAGGATTTCATGTCATAAATTCTAAATAATTCCACTCCAGCTGGAGATAAAAGGAACTACAGAATTATGGACATTCCTACATTGCTCCTCTACATCCTAAACCCATCAAAAACTGGGGTATAGAATGCCAGGATCTCACTTGATGCTCGAGCTCTCAGGGCATCTTTGCCTTGAAAAATGCTGGATTTTGCCTTGGATTTGGGGAAGGAAAGGACCTCAAAGCTCATGTCATTCCACCCCTGCCATGAGCAGGGACATTTCCACTGCAAGCCCTGTCCAGCCTGGCCTGGACTATTTCCAGGGATCCAGGGGCAGCCAGAGCTGCTCTGGAAAATCCATCCCAGGGCCTCACCATTGCCACAGGCAAGAAGAGCAGAGGGCATTTAGGTCCTCTCTGCTTCATTAATTTCCACCCAATCAAGCAGTATTTGAGGTTCTGGCTCAAATTAACTGAAAATAAAACGTTCCACTACTGAATCCCAGAGTAAAAAAAAAAAAAAAGAGGGAAGAAAATCACACAGGAGAATATAGGAATTATTTTCTATCCATACAATATGGGATGTGGTACATTTTTGACAGTAAAGAGATCTCAATAAGATTTATTTAATGTCATGAAAGGAAAAAAAAAAGTAAAATTTTGAAATTTGCTCTGAAAATGTTTTGTCACAGTTACAAACTCTACAATTCTGCTTTCATTTTCACCTTGCATTAATTCTGTTTCAGAACTCCTCTTACACACAGAACCAGACTTCCACATAAAATATCTGCTGTGAAAAGCAAAACAGCTTGAGGCCAAATGGAACAATCTGACCCTTTCTGAGTGATTTACTCTTTTTTTGTAATCAAATCTAAATGCAATTAAAATCAACATGTTCCTGTACAGAACTCTTGGCATGATAGAGAATTAAACAACCCCAAGCCCCTTCTAACAAGCATTAAATGTCACTCCAAGAGTTGACAGAGAAGCACCAAAGTAGATGCTATTCAATTATTAAATATAATTTGGGTTATTTTTCAAGAGCGATGACTCCAGAGTCACCAGGGAGCTGCAAGGAACTGTAACTGGAGTTTTGACATCTGAAATTATTTTTAAATAATTCATGGGACCTAGCAATGCTTGACTCCTGAGTTTTTTTCTATTGTTTAGAAGAAAATGAATCATTTGTGGTGGGGGGAAGAATGAACATCTGCTGACAAGCTGCCAGCAGAGAGGGGGGATGTGGACAAGCATCTGTTCCCAGCAGCTTGGGAAGGGACTGGGAGAAATTCCCAGAAAGAAATAAGCCAAAATTCCCAGATGGGCCAGGGATTTGTCCCTCCTGGAGTGGTGGGATGGGGGATGCTCTGCAAGGGAGCTGCCCTGCTCCTCACCTGGTTTAACATGGAACAGTTCCACTGAAATGTCTCTAAGGCTTTGCACTCCTTTGAGCTCAGATTATTACATGCCTTTTTTGGAGGGGAAAACCCTTTCTTAATTCAAGGTCCTCTGTTTTCTTTGATTACAGGGTGCAATCTTTTTTCCTTGGAAAAGGAAGACCTTTAGGAACCAACTGCTCCCCAGCACTGCCAAGCCCTAATTCCTGTCCCCAAGTGCCACATTCCTGGGACACCTGCAGGGCTGGGCACTGCAAAGCTGCCTGGGCAGCCCCTGCCAAGGCCTGAGCACCCTTTGCATGCAGAAATCCCTGCTGCTGGCCAAGCTGAGCCTCCCCTGGCCCAGCCTGAGGCCCTTTCCCCTTGTCCTGTCCCTGTTCCCTGGCAGCACAGCCCGACTCAACTGACTGATTA
The DNA here is from genome assembly GCF_000277835.1 of Geospiza fortis. Classification (NCBI taxonomy): domain Eukaryota; kingdom Metazoa; phylum Chordata; class Aves; order Passeriformes; family Thraupidae; genus Geospiza; species Geospiza fortis. Next base: position 274,186 of record NW_005054508.1, on the reverse strand, counting down.
ATGCAAACAGAGCAGAGACAGTGAATCTGTTGGTTGGGAGTTGGGTGAAAAGAATAATTCTTAAACTCCCCAATTTAAACAAACTACAGCAAAAAATTTGTCACAAATGAACTTTTCCCCCCCTGGAAATTTTCTTGGAACAGCAGCCGGGTTGAATTCAACAAAATCTACATATGGAGGTAAAATATTTCACTATCAAGGAAACGTAGCAGAATTTACATAGGGCAAAGTGTTTGCTTGTAAAGAGGAAATACTAAAGAAAGAAATGCCTAAAATAATTTCTACTATGCAGTAAATCTCCAAAGCAGACTCTGCAGCCCAGCTAAACTTAACTTTAAGAAGGCAAAAAAAAATTAAAAACCTCAAGCCCAGCTGCAAATAGAGAGTTTTGCTATTTTAGGGTGTAATTTACAGCAGAAAATGCTGTTAAAACCCCACACCTGAGAGGGAAAGGAGATGGATGCAGGCAGGCACTCAAACACTCTGCTTTTTGCTCCCCAGTGTTAACATTTTGGGAAAGGTGGGGCTGGGACTTTGGCAATTGAATTTCAGGAGAAATTCTGGTTTGGTTTTGGGCAACTCAGATGTGCTCATCCTCTCTCATTGCCCTGTTCTCCTCAGTGCTTTAATAAAACAAAGCAATAATCCAAATTACCAGGAAATCAGATGGAAAAAGGGAAGAAGAGGGAGAAGGTTGAGGGAATTAAGCATAGGTAATAAGCACTAATCACAGCAACTGAGCTAATGAGCAGAGTGTTCTTCAACTGCAGCGTGAATTAAACAGATTCATTTCCAAACCGGGTTCATTTCCCAGCTTTCATGGCCCTGTTGATGCCTTGTTCAGGCTGCCCTAGAACAGAGACCAGGCAGAGTTAAAGAATAAAGCAGGGATTTATTAAAAGGATCTCCTCCATGGGTCCACCTTGGGCAGCACAAGAGCCCAGCCAGGGCTGCACCCAGGGTGAACCAAAATGGGCACAAAATGCACAACCAGGCACGGGGTCTCTAAATGAGATTTCCCCCCTTCAGCCCTGAGTTTTTGATTAAAAACTGATGTCAGTTCTCTTCAAATATTGCTGGCAGTGGCCAGCATCACCACAATCCCTGCCCGTGAGCTGCCCAAATGGATTTTTTGGGGCCGGTGGAGTTGATGCCTTGTGAAGGCTGCCCTAGAACAGAGACTGGACAGAGCTAAAGAATAAAGCAGGGATTTATTAGGAGGTCTCCATGGATCCACTTTGGGTACTACAAGAGCCCAGCCAGGGCTACACCTCAGGTGAACCAAAATGGTCACAAAAATGGATGCCTGGTTATGGGGTCTGTCACTTTTATCAGTTCTGCTCCATTTGCATATTGGAGTTCATTGTCCAATTACAGCTTTAGCCCATGCAGTCCCATCCTGCTTGTTTTCCTCTCTTCAGCCCACGTTGTTTGTGCTCTTGGGCCTGAGATTTGGATCATTTGTCCTTGGTCCCCAGCTGGAGCAGGAATTGTTTTGTCTCCCTGCTCTGTGCACAGAGCTCACCATCCCTTAATGTGAAGCTCAGACCCACACATTAAGCAGCACAGAATCTGAAAAATATAAAAGCTAAAACCTGAGGCATCACTGTGCATGATAACTCAGGAACAACTCTGAGTTATCATCTGTCTTCTCCCTGGAGCTGATATGGAATAATGGTGCTGCTCCTTGTCTTCCTTGGGACCTCTCCTCAAGGCTCAAAGCAGACCAGGACCCCTCCATGGCCTTGCTGCAGAGAGCTCCTTTCATCCTTCCCTCATCCACACATCCCAAAAATCTCTTTGTGGCCTCTGGGATGCACCACTGGAGGTTTGCTTTGGCAAAATCCTGCTCCTGGCAGGGGGAGCAGGGATGGGGCTCTCCAAAATTTGAGACAAATCAGGAACAGCAGCAAGGACAGTTCAGGATTGGGGTTTTTAATCTAAATGCTGCTTTGCAAATGAACACTGGAGCAGGGCAAAGGGAAATTCCTGCCATTTTCACCTCTTTCCACTAATTCCTTGTCTTTATTCCAAATGCACAGCCTGGCTTTGGACACTGCCAGGGATGCAGGGGCAGCCCCAGCTGCTCTGGGCACCCTGTGCCAGGGCCTGCCCACCCTGCCAGGGAACAATTCCTAATTCCCAATATCCCACCCAGCCCTGCCCTCTGGCAGTGGGAAGCCACTCCCTGTGTCCTGGTACCCCAGGCCTTTATCCAAAGCTTCTCTCCATTTATATATGTTTACATTTCTATATTGTTATAACATTAAAATATTGTTATATTTACATTTTTACTTCAGACACATATGAATTGATCTTTATTTCCTTACACCATTTTTGGGGTGAATCTCCCTCTCTCAGTAACTCATTCCTAATTCCAGCTGCTTTCCACTCGCCATGAGAAGGCTGAAATTCTAGGATGAGCAAGCCTGGAACACATCCCCAACCCCAGGGCTTATCCCAAACCTTCCCTATATTTCCCTGCTAACGGTGATGAGGGGTGACAGCCCATTAAGGGAAAAGCCTGAGCATCCTTCCCTGGGTGCCACAGCAATCCCAGAGCCTGGCATGATGCAGCAGCTGGAAAACAAGAATTGGCAGAGAGAGGGGATGGGGAAATTGGGATGGGAAAATCCAGCCAGCCCCAGGATGCAGCAGCAGCTCCGTGTGGGGACTGAACAAAAGCAATTGGAAATCCAGCCCTGCCATTTTAAATAACACCTCTAGGGATCAAAGCCTGTCTCCTTCAAGACTCCCAGAAGTTTCCCTGTTCCCAACAGTTGTTAAAAACCAAATTTAAAATCCAAGAGAAAGCAGAGGATCCATCCCTATGTACTCTACTTTCTATTCCCTATTTGTGTTTGTTAAATATTTCACCCTCCAAAAATCCAACCCAGGCTGCTGCTCCAAAAACAGGGGGGAAAAAAGCAAAACTATCAGTCCAGGAAACAAAAACTGCATTCTGTTGTCGTGGCAACAAAACTTTTCAACAACATTAAGGATCTGTTGGCTCATCAAGAGCTGCCTCTCGTCGTTATAGCAACAAAAACGTTCCCAGTAATTGCTTTTAAAGCTTCCTCTGTCTCCTTTGCATTTTTATAAACACCCCGATACAATAACGAGCTCTTATTAAAAGGAAGGAGCTTTTTGCCTTTTGGCAAAGCAAGAAACACTGGTAGGGATTTAACGAGGCAATTACTTGTGGGACTCATCAGTGGGCTGAGTGTGGATCCAGGGAAAGGGCTGCTCCTGTTCCCAACTCCAAAGCACTGCTGGAGAATTCCTGACGAATCTCAGGGTTGAGAAAACTCTGCAGCCAGAGCCAAAATTTGGATGGAGAACAGTCAGTTATTGTTGGAACCCTGAATATTGAGAATTTTCGATTTTCTGTGCTAACAAACACTGACCCCCAAGAGAAAAATGAATTTGACCTGAGGCTGTGGAGAAGCGCCCAAAATTAAATTACAGAACAAGGATTATAGGTGTGCAGTTTGAATAGAAGGGTGTAATATCACATGGTAAAAAACTTTGAGTTTAAAGTTTTAGATTATAGTAATTTATATAAAATAAGATAGAAATTTTAAGACAGAAGCTACTCCTCCTTCACCTTCTCCTCCATGAGCTTAAATAATATTTTATAATTCAAAAGTACTCATTGCAAGACACAAGTAGTCAATTATTAAGTTAAAAATAAGAATAATTTAAGTGCCATTTCATAATTAGATGAATTTCATAATTATCCTTAAAAAGCCTTGTAGAAAAAGAAATACAGCTCCATTTTAAACTTATTAGAGTTAAGTACTGTGGAAATAATATATAATATATATAAACTTATATAGAAACTTATAAATATAAGCTTCTATATATAATAAGTTTCTATATATAAACTTATAGAAACTTATAATATAACTATATATGAATAATACAAAATAATGAAAACTTGATAATTAAAATTTTAAAAATATATATTACAGTAATAAAATATAATAGAAAAATATATATTATTTACATAAAATAATATCAACTTGTATTTGTATAATACAAATTGTGTAATACAAATTTGTATTATAGTCTTACAGTTTGTGAGACTACACTATAAATAAGAGCTAATAAACATCTGAGTCCAAACAAGAAATACCATCTCACACATTTAATCCCAACCTTAATTCAAAAGAAGCAAAAATTGACAAGTTACAGTCAGGATTTTACTGCAAGGCTGCATCAAAAAGATGGTAACAGTGCCCCAAAGTCCTGGATGATGGAATAATCAGGAATAAAAACCAACTGTGGCCCCTGCAGTGGGTAAGGGGATGCAATGGCAGGGATTTATTGCTCCTGGTGCCTGGGTAACACCTCCAGGATATTCCAAATTCACTCCTCCCTTCCCAAAAATTCTCCATACTCTGTATTAAAATTTCAGTCTTAACCCAGGTGTGTGGTGCAGGGGGTTCATTTAGGGATGGCTCTGGAATAAGGAAGGTTTTAGACAGTGGTTGTTTCTTTTTTTTTTCTCCACAAATTCCAGCAATTTTCCCATTTTTATTTGGACTAAGCATCAGCAGATTCACCCAAAACTGCCACTTTGCCTCTCTGTACGCGAGGAGCAAAAAAAAAAAACCAAATAAATAAAAAACCATTTAACTCCATGAACTGATGGATATTTTGAAATGCTTAAAATTAGCACAACTGCCTGGAGCTGTTTGAAATGGAAATTCTATTTTTGGTCCCTTTTCCAAAGGAATCACAGCCAAGCAGGCTCAGGGCCGGCCTGCATCCCTCTCCAATAGCCAGGGATCCCAAATAGATCTTTTTTTGGGGAGAAATAATGGGGGTATAATGAAACAATGCTCAAAAGCAATGAATCAGCTCAGCCTTCTGCCAAGAGGTAAAGAGGAGTGATCAGGAAATTTTGGAGTGCCAGGAAACAGCTGAAATATTGGTAGGGCCTGGGGAAACGCCAAAAAGGAGAGAGGCTTTAATCTGGAAATAGGAGTTCCTGGAAATGCATTTTCCAAGCACGGAAAATCAAGGGAAACTGAGGCAGTGCTGCTTCAGGCTTGTAAAAATATAGTAATTCTTCATAGAATCATGGGATGGTTTGGGTTGCAAAGGACCTGAAATTGTTCCCCCACCCCTTCCATGGGCAGGGACACCTTCCACCATGCCAGGCTGCTCCAAGCCCAATCCAGCCTGGCCTTGGGCACTGCCAGGGATTGCATTTTCCACGAGCCAAAAAATAAATTTTGCATCCCAATCTCTACTTCTGAACCCACTTTCCCCTGAATTTCAGACTCCACAAGAGGGTTTGGCTACAGGGAGCACAAAAGCAAGGGCTGAAGCAGCCCCATTATTCCCCCAAATACATCACCAAATAAAAGAAATGCCTCTTTGGGGGGAATTCTGCAGCAGGGGAGTTCTATATTCCTGCAGAAAATATCACAGGATCCCACCATGCCACTGGCTTCACTTCAGCCAGGGAAAAGGATGTTTCCTGAATTTATTACAATCTAAATTATCTTCTGGAAGCCCATACAGAGGTTTTTGTACACATGGAAAGTCAGCTCTTTAATCACCACACTGCACTGAGCATCAAACCATTCTTTTGGTAATGAACTGGAGTTGAGTAGGGTGCTTAATTAATTAATTTTGAGTATAATTTTGGGGCACACGTGAATTAAAAAGGCCCAGGGACCACTAGGTATTTTGATTCCAAACCAGCACATGTTTAGAGGGACACAAAGCCTGCTCTGGTGGTCCCAAATCTTCCAGGACAACAAAAGGCACCAGTCCCACCCCAATCCCTTCATCACTGCCTGGATCTGTGTTCTGCAGAAGTCCCTTTATTTATCTGCTTTTCATTATTCTGCTAAAACACCATTATTGGCACACTTCAGGATTGCTGCAGGCACCATCAGAGTGGGAGCAAAGCACTTGATGAAACAGAAAAGCACCATGTAAATGAAAAACTCTTCATGCACTGCTAGAACTTGTTAGGGCAAAGCAGCTTGGGAGGGAAAAAAAAACCAAAACTAAATTAAATTTGTCTCATGCTCCAAATCATTTAAGGCTCTAATTTGAAGCAAATATTGTCAAAGCATTTCTAAAGCTGTTTGAAACACAAGAAACGGCAAGGCAGTGTGTGACCGCTATTCCAGGCTGAGTTTATGGCGGGGAGTGTCAGCCAGCTCCATTTGCTGCTTTTTAATGTTGAAATTTGAGAAGTTGTAGGAATTTGGTCAACACTGCATTCACAGGAGCGAGTTTATGGCGGTTTGGGTGGGAAGGAACCTTAAAGCCCATCCAGTGCCACCCCTGCCATGAGCAGGGACACCTCCCACTGTCCCAGGCTGCTCCAAGCCCCAGTGTCCAGCCTGGCCTTGGGCACTGCCAGGGATCCAGGGGCAGCCCCAGCTGCTCTGGGCACCCTGTGCCAGGGCCTGCCCACCCTTCATTCTCCTGATCTCCTTCAGGAATCACCACCCTGGCACTCATGGGGAAGCCACAAACATCCCCAAACCTTGTTGTTGATCCCTCCAACAGGAAAAGGCACTGCATCCCAAAACCATGGAAAAACCAGGGATGATGCCCCATCCAGACTGAGGTGCATTAATAATCACTACAACAAGAACAGCACCATTTTAATACCAAAACTCCTCCTTGACTTGGCTTCCTGGGAGAAGCAATTCCTATTTATTGTTGTGTGTGGATAAATAGCATCCAGAGGGGTGATGCCTTAAGTTTTAGCTTTTATATATTTCAGATTCTGTGCTGCTTTAGTGTGTGGGTCTGGGCTTCACATTAAGGGATGGTGAGCTCTGTGCACAGAGCAGGGAGACAGAACAATTCCTGCTCTAGCTGGGGACCAAGGACAAATGATCCAAATCTCAGGCCCAAGAGCATAAAGAGCAGAATAAAGAGAGAAAAAGGTTGGGACTTCATAACTTAAAGCTGTAATTAGACAATTAACTCCAATATGCAAATGGAGTAGAACTGATCAAAGAGCCAGACCCCGTGACCTGGTGTCCATTTTGTGCCCATTTTGGTTCACCTTGGGTGCAGCCCTGGCTGGGCTCTTGTGCTGCCCAAGGTGGATCCATGGAGGAGATCCTTTTAATAAATCCCTGCTTTGTTCTTTAACTCTGTCTGGCCTCTCTTCTAGAGTAGCCTTCTCAAAGCATCAGGGAAATAACCCTTTCCTATCCCTGTGAGGAGACAACCCCAGACCTGCTGAGCTCCTGAGCATTCCCAGCAGGCTGCAGCTTCCCATGGGAGCCCTGTCCTTTAACTGCTCCCCAATCCCTGGCAGCTGTGGCCAGAGCTGCTGTTTGATGGGTTCACACCATCCCGTTCCTCTCCTGGACTCCTTGGCCTGGTGGCATTTGGAACGCAAACGATATCCCAACGCCAAGGACAGCACAGGAGGGATGAGGTTTGTTTGAGTCACCTCACTTGACACATCAGCTCATCTCCACGTCATTGTCCTGCAGTGACACACAGCTCCTGCTGCTCTGCTGCCTCCCCTGAGGGAGTTCACTTGGGAAAAGGAAAAATGCCAGATTGATCCATGTGTGCTGCTCTGTTCAACCCAGGTGGAGCCCAGAGCTGGGCAGCTGACCAGAGCTCACCCACAGAATACAAAGATCACAGAACTGCTGAGGCAGGAAAAGCCCCCCAAGGTCATCAACAACTGACCCAGCACTGCCAAGGCCACCACTGTCACCAAGTGCCACATCCACACACCTCCACACTGCCCTGGACACCCTGTTCAAGGCCTGAGCACCCTTTGCATTCCTGCTGCTGGCCAAGCTGAGCCTCCCCTGGCCCAGCTTGAGGCCCTTTCCCCTTGTCCTGTCCCTGTTCCCTGGCAGCACAGCCCGACCCCCCCTGGCTGTCCCCTCCTGGCAGGGAGTTGTGCAGAGCCACAAGGTCCCCCTGAGCCTCCTTTGCTCCAGGCTGAGCCTCTTTCCCAGAACTGTATCAAAATTCCCCCAAAGCAGTGGCTTAGGCTTGGTTTCTTTGCCATTCCAAATCCAAGAAAATAAATGTCACCACCCCAGCGAGAAAAAAAAAACATAAAATATTCCCATGTCTAACTGACTTATAAACAGAAGGTGTTTTTCCTTCTATAACTGCTTTAGCTTTTATATTTTTCAGATTCTGTGCTGCTTTAGTGTGCAGTTCTGAGCTTCCCATTAAGGGATGGTGAGATCTCTGCACCGAGCAGGGAGACAGAACAATTCCTTCTCTAGCTGGGGACCAAGGACAAATGATCCAAATCTCAGGCCCAAGAGCACAAACAACATGGACTGAAGAGAGAAAAACCAGGATGGGACTGCATGGGCTAAAGCTGTAATTGGACAGTAACTCCAAAGTGTAAATGGAGCAGAACTTACAAAAGTGAGTGACCCTATAACCAGGCATCCATTTGTGTGACCATTTTATGTTCATCTGAGGTGTAGCCCTGGCTGGGCTCTTAGTACCCAAAGTGGATCCATGGAGACCTCCTAATAAATCCCTGCTTTATTCTTTAGCTCTGTCCAGTCTCTGTTCTAGGGCAGCCTTCACAAGGCATCAACTCCACCAGCCCCAAAAAAATCCATTTGGGCAGGGATTGTGGTGATGCTGGCCACTGCCAGCAATATTTGAAGAGAACTGACATCAGTTTTTAATCAAAAGATCAGGGCTGAAGGGGGGAAATCTCATTTAGAGCTGGCCAAGAGATGCAGGATTTCCAGCAGCCCCTATTCCCAACGCCCACAAGGGAAGAGAAATTGCATTGGAGTTATTATTTCCTCTGCTTTTGTCCAAATTCGAATGAAATTGCACTTTCTAGGACCTGTAAAGCTGTGAACAGGAGCTCAGAGGGTGCCTGTGCATGGATGCTGCATCCCAAGGAAGAGATAACAGGAGAAAAGATCTCATCCCATCCCACAGGTTCTTGTGGAGATAACAGGAAAAAAACAGTTTATGGGTTATCCCACTCCTGCCCTAAAAAGACAAATCTTCCCATGGCTAAAAGAATTTCCAGGTTTCTCTTTCATGCACTCCTTGCCTTCTTCTCTGACAACTCAAAATCCTGACCCAAATGCAGCCCAGGATGTGAGACAGGAATTAAGAGCATGGAGAGCAGGGATAGGCCTGAGTGATAAGGCATTCAAGGAAGAGGCTTTGTACTCAAACCCTACAAGGTGCAAACCACCTGTGTTTGCCAAAAAGAGAAAGGAAAATAACAGGAGAAGCTCTGCCACAGAGAGAAACGATGGACAACCTAAAATGGAACAGCAATTTCTAATTTTATGGAACACTATTTCTAATTTTAGCATTTATCTCCTATTATTCTTATATTCCAGTCCACTCCTAGTAAAGTTACAAACATTTAAGTTATAAATATTAGCATTGAGTCAGGTCTAGCTGTTCATTCACAAGAATAATAAAATATTATTTTGCCAATTTTTACAGTTCATACCTTTAGCCTCTCATTTAACTGACAGCTACAAAGCTGGGCCATTATTTGTAATTAAATCATAAAAGGTTCATGAACATTCAAATTATCTTCGCATGCAACATACTATTTTAATAATTAAAGAGGGAATTTCAAAAAATTAAAAACTACCCCCAGTCCCTAAAAACCTTACCAATTCCCTGGAAAACACAAAGCAGCAAATGACAGATGAAGTTTGGTGCCAGCACAGGAAATTAAAATTTCCACTGGCACATCCTGCTTTCCCAATGAATGGCAAGGAATCTTCAGTCTTGCACAAGGAATGTTTTTATTGCTACTGGCTCTAAAATTAAGGATAACCCTGCAATATCATTTTCCAGCAACAAAGATGTTGAAATAGTGACAGAAAAATGCGCTTAAAAGCTAAAATAGTTCATCCCCTTGGTTTGCAATGCTCCTGGTTAATCAGATCCAGAGGAATTAAGTTTGGACAACACTTCCAAGGATGCACAGGGTGAGATTGTTGGGGCGTCTGTGCAGGGCCAGGAGGTGGACTGGATGATCCCTGTGGGTCCCTCCCAGCTCAGGATATTCCATGAATTTCTTTGGAGATGAAAGGTCTTTGGGTGGCTGTAGGTGATACCAGAAGTTTGGCCACTCCATTTTTTTCCTTTGGATACAGAAATTCCTCCCCATCTTACTGCCAGAAGCAGCACTAGTGACTGACCATAAAAACCTGGATTTCTAATTAAATCTAATTATTGAGCTCCAAAAGTGCCACCTGCCCGAGCCATGGGCTGGCTTTGCTTTAGAATTTAACCAAGTGCTGTGGCTCAAATGCCAAACTTCCCACACTCCCTGTGTGGATGCAGCATCCACCTCCCAGGCTGGCTGGGTGCAGTTTTCCCCCTTTTCTTCCCAAATCCTTTATTCCTTTGGCATGCTCTGATGATCCCACAGTCTGTTTCGTGCTAGGATCAGCTGGGAATTAAATAAAATAACCACTGTTTTAGCCAGAAATTGCTCCCAAGCCTTGAGCAACACCATCTGCCACACGTCCTCCTCCAGATGTGCAGGAATTTCTGAGCATCACTGAAGTGCCCCCACAAAGGTCTCGCCAGCTGTTGCAGCTGATTTGCATATTTAGTCCAGATTTGTCTTAATTTCAAGCAGCCACTTTCATCTGAAGCTGCTGTTAATTCTGCAAAGCAGTTCAGGGAATGCTGATGGATCCTGGCAACCTCACCTGACACCTTCTCCTTTCCAGCCCAGAAATTCATCAATTCATTCCCTCATTTCCATGCCAGGTGCCTTCCCTTTCCCCTTCTCCTAAATATTAACACCCATCAAAGCCAGGTGAGATTTTCACCTGGGGTTGGCTGAACAACTCAGGGCTGCTTTGGATTTCCAGCAGCAGAAAGGAAAACCCTGCAGGAACTTGGGAAATCATCATATTAATGAAAATAAGCAACAGATATAATAATATGTTTCTGTTTTAGATGAGTTCAATGAGAGGATTCCAGAATGGTTTGGGATGAGGGGATCTTACAAATCATCCCAAGCTCTTATGGTCACTCCTAGCTCTGTCAGGCATGGACATCCCAACCTGCTCCACTGGGATAATCAAAAAACTGAAGGTTTTAGGTCTTTATTTTTTTCTAACGTTGGCTAGTTTGTCCTCACACCTCCAGCTGTGAAAGATCTGGAATGAACATCCCCACTGGGAGTGCCAAAAGCCTGGATAAGCTGCCAGACTCACCCTGGGGATGGGATTTGGGATGCTGGCTTCTGAGGACAGGGGAAGTTGTGCTGATGTAATTAGAGCAGAGGCATAATTAGGTTTCTCCACTAATTTGGCATTTGACACAGGCCACATCAGAGACCAAGGATGATTTTGAGGCAATTTTCTCTACTGGTACAAACTCACCTACTTGCAGCAGAGAGAAAAAAAAAAAGTGTTTTTAAGATTTACAAATGGGATTTCCTCCACAAAATCCTACAAATTTACATCTGGAAAACTGCTCAGAGGATGCTGCTTCCACATTTTTTGGTAACAGGTCACCCAAAGTGTAAAGAATCACTTGTGATTGCACCATTTCCTTTCTGAGAAATGGATCCCCCAAAATTCCCTGCAAGTTTCAAACAAAGGCAGAAAAAATCTACCTCTGTTTAAAGAACCCTATTTATAAATGGCATCAAAACCAGACATTAATGGAAGGATGAAGTTGAGGGGCTCCTTGCTGCTTCAGAAGAGTGGCTGTGTTATTCCTGCCTTTGAAATCCAGCATGAAAACAGGCAGTCCAAGGAATTATCTTGTGTTCATTCAAATAAAAATTGTATTAATCTGCTTTCCCCCCCTTCCCTTTTTCCTTTGAGCTTTCCAGCTTTTTC
>NW_005054508.1:259588-262342 GCF_000277835.1 Geospiza fortis | reverse complement strand
CTGAACCAACTGCAGGCCCAGGTGAGCCTGTGGAAGCTGCAGGACAAAACTATCCATGGAACATTACACCCTCTTTTAAACCCATCTAATTTGAGGCTGATGCACACACAAAAATATGATTTTTAGCCTTTAACCTGTTATTTTCTTCCTGGTTTGTTTGGTTTCCCCCTCACCCCAAGGAATAAATTGCTGCTTCCATTTAGGAGGAAGCACAAATCATGTTGTCATTACAACAGTGCTAAATCCTATAAATTTTTGTGCTGTGATAAAGCATCCAGGCACTTAGGGAAGGCCCTGGGAATTGAAAAGCAGGAGTTGAAAATCATCTCACTCCTCTGGATTTTTAACAAAGATTTCTTACTTACCCCATCCTCCCTTCATGGGAATTATCTGGCATCCAACTGCAGAAATTCACTCCCTAAAAAAACCCCACTGCAGGATGGTTTAAGGAGCCAAAACAATCCCAGGATTTTCTTTCAGGCAGGTGCTGAGATTAAACAAACTCCCTCACCACACCAGGGAATCCCAGAACCCTTTAGGATGGAAAAGCCCTCTCAGACCAGCACTGCCAAGGCCACCTCTAATCCATGTCCCCAAGTGCCACATCCTTTTGAACAATTCCAGGGATGGGGTTCCATCACCTGCCAGCGTCTGACCACGTTTTCCACCAAGAAATATTTCCTAATATCTGACTCAACACCCCACAATCCCTCATGGAAAGCCCAAAATCCCTTAAAAAACTCCTGTGGGATGATGCCAAAGGAGGAAGTCAAGTGTTAAGGCCGGACCTTGGGTTCCTCTGCGTTATCCTTGGGGATGGAGGTGGCACCAAGAGAGGTGAGATGGCCAAAGGAGCTCCTGTGGGGACAGGATGGTCTTGTTTGGGTGCTCAACAACAAAACAAAGTCTTTTGACTGGGATTTTGAAGGACATCACAGCCAAAAAGAACTTTTTTTGTTTTCTTGCCCAGGAAAGACCAAATGGTGTCCTTAACCCCAGACTGTGCAGCCCCAAGGTTCTGTAACTTCATTGTAGGGTCTGGTGACAGAAGGGTTTGAGATGAGCACTGAGATACCCAAAGTAATAACAACCTCCCCTGAGCAGGAGTGGAAAAGCAACGAGTTCGGGACATGAATCTTGAATTCACACCTGCTGGAGCGTGACAAGGCTTTGATGACAGCATAATTACCAACACAATAAGCACATTTCTGCAGATAATCCCTATTATCATCCACAGGAGCCTTTTATGCAGGGCCACAAGCGTTTCAAAGTAGCAGCAATTGGGAACAAAATCAAGGCAGAGGCTTTAAAAATATTTCCGACCCAAAATATTGGGTTCTGAGTCTGAAATACTGCTAATAGATTGAAAATGACAACATCAAAAAACAAACCCACCAAAAAAAAAAAAAGCCACTAAACTTTAAAGATCCTCTTTGCCCCATTTGTGGAAAATCACCTTTTTCCCCACTAAGTTCCATCACCACCATCTTTTCAAGGAAGGTTTTAGCCAATAGGACTCTCATGGCTAATGAAAAACTGAATTATTTAAAATGCACTCAAACTTTATCAGAAGGACTTGGCATCTTCAGCCTGAGGTTTCCCCTCTGGGATACCTCCCAAGCTCTGCCCAAATGGAATGAGAACCTTCAAAAAACAGGGTTAGATTCTTGTACATCTAAAAAAATCCAATTTCATCTGCCCAAATGGCAGTGAGAACCTTCAAAAAACAGGGACAGGCTCTTGTACATCTAAAAAAAAATTCAATTTCATCTGCCTTGGGGGGAAGGAAGAAGGATTCCACAGGACATTTGGAAAAGTTTGTGGGCAGGAACATGATTGGCTGCTCCATGTAGAACCAGGGAAAGGTATTATGTGGGGAAGAGGAAGGATTTTTCCCAGAAACCATGAAGAAAGTGGCACTAAAAGGAGGACAAGTATCATTTTCAAAGCAATTATTGCCCTGCACTGGCGATGAGATAAAGCTACAGTTGCCAGCATTGTTTTTGGGAAAACAAGAGAAAGGCTAGGCTTAATGAGACAAATTTAGTTTAATACTCCTCAGATAAACCCACTTCTGACAGAAGTCACCTCAGCCAGTTGCTGAGGCATGAAAATTGAAGTCCCTGCAGCGCTGTACAAACACTGACAAATTACCTCATTTGATCAAAACAGCCCAGGGAGGAGGGGTTTTGCCAAAGGCAACCACAGCGAGAGCCAGGAGAGGAGCTTAAGAGGCTGCCATGCAGTCCAAGGGACCATCCTTCATCATTTTGTAAGGAATCACTGCTTGGAAAGCTGCTCCCAACTACAACACAACCATGCAAAGTCCTCACTGCCAGCAAATTTCCAAGCTTGGATAGACACAGGAAGAGATCCACTAAATGGTGACAAGAAATGTGGCAGCCTGATATTTTCTGAAAAATCCTCTTTGCCCAGGATTTTTCTCCTGGGAAGCTGAGAAGCCTCAGAGAGGAATGGAAACAATAATTATCTGATTGCTGCTGCTGCTGTGTTTGCTGCTTTGTAATGTGGCTTGGACATTGTTTACCAACAGGTGAATGTTTGATTGGTACCACGTGAATTGTTTTTAATTAATGACCAATCACAGCCAGCTGTGTCGGACTGAGGAGTCAGTCCAGAGCTTTCATTGTCATTCTTGTTAAGCCTCCTGTCTCTTTCTTTAGTATAGTTTAGTATAGCATTCTATAATATATTATATATTATACATAATATATTATATAGCATATAATATAA
>NW_005054508.1:258640-259578 GCF_000277835.1 Geospiza fortis | reverse complement strand
ATATATCATATATAATATATAGTATGATATATAACATAAGATATAACATGATATATAATATGTAATGTAATATAATATATATTCTATAGTAAATATCATATATCATATAATATGTAATATCATAAAATAATAAATCAGCCTTCTCAGAACTTGGAGTCAGATTCTCATCTCTCACCTCGTCCTGGGGACCCTGACAAAGACCCCAATTCCTGGGTAAATTCCTGCCACGTGCTGCATGAAAATATCCCCAAGTCTGTGGTTTGGCACTGAACTTCTCAGGGGGTGAAGGAGGAAGGACACAGTCACTGTCTGATATTCTGAATTCTTCACAGCTGAACTGATCAGAAGGGTTTGGATTAAAAACAACCTTAAAATTCCATCCTGTTCCAACATGGGACACCTCCCACTATGCCAGGCTGCTCCAAGCCTGGAAGCCAAAGCTTAGAATTAAACACAGGATTTGATCTGAGACCTTGGAAAAGGCTCCCAAACTCAGGTGCTAGAAGTGAGAATGTGGATTTGTAGTTTAAAGCAGAGACATTAAACTAAAGGAAACTTTGGTTTTAGAGTTTCAGATATAGAAAAAAAATTAGCTACAAGGGTAAACAAGAAGTTTAAAATGCAGTATTGTAGGTTTGTGTGTCATAACATGATTGGCTAACAAAGCTTACATTGTAGCATGAGTTCATAAGATGAAATATGTAAGGATTGGGTCAAAAACATAAATATCCTTGTTGGCAGTGTTTTATTAGTCAATACATCCTTAAGAGGTCTTGTAACTAAAGGTCTTGCGACCTTCTAAACCATGCTGTAATGATATGAACTGAACTCACCCTTCCTGCCTATACAGAAAATAAACCACATCATCAAAACCAACTCAAAAGTCCTGTCTCTAACTCATTCAAAACTCCGCACAAGTGAATTATCACACAGAAGTG
>NW_005054508.1:228916-258630 GCF_000277835.1 Geospiza fortis | reverse complement strand
GAATGCTCTCAGTGACACTGATTTATGAGCTCCCACTCCTCCAGCATGAGACAGAGGAGGAGAGAAGTGGAAAAAGCCCCAGAGAGAGCAGGGATGTGGTTTGTGGGTCACACACACAGACACAGAGCACTGGGAATTGCAGCACAGGAACCCCCCAGCCACTGCAAAAATGACATTTAGCACCTTGCTCCCTGCTGATTCCATCCTCACACCCTGGGGAAATCACAAATAGCCCTTGGAAACAGCTCCTCTGGAGAATATTAAAATATTCTAATATAATATAATGTAAAATATTATATTAGAATATAATATTTTATATTGAATATAAAAATACCTAAATCATAAAAAAAACAATGAATAGAAACAGAAATAATACCTAAATCATCAAAACTCACACAGGTTTTTGAGCTGTGTCAGCCACAGGCTCCCAGCCACCATGCCCTGCCTCCTCCAATGGAATGAGTCCCACTCCAGCACTTCCAGAGGCAGCAGCTGATGCCAACTCCCTGGCACCTCACTGGGCTGGCTAAAAGATGGCAGAATAACCCCCCAGTACAGGGACCCACATGGGTTTCAGGTATAAAACACAGTTTGAAGCAGAAAAGGCGAATCAGTCGCTGCAAAGCAAAGCATGGCTATCCCCAAATCCTTCCTTCCTGCTCCAGGACCTGCAGCAAGATGGGAAGAAGCCACATCTTGCTGTCACTACACCCTTGAGATGCTTGAAAATGTTCAGAAATTGGATTTCTTTTGTTTTTCCTGAGTTACAACCAGTAAAAAAATTGAGGTACAGTTGGGGAATTCATTTAGGGATGGAGAAGAAAAGGCCTAAGGAAGATTTCCCTTGTCCAAGCAAAGACCTTTCCATTCCTTTTCCATTCCAAATGATGCTGGGAAGGGCCAGGTAGCCTGGGAGTGCCTGGAAAGGGCACCCCATTGGAGAAACCTTGGATTGTCATCCCAAACCTCTTCCCAAACACTTCCACCACCAGCAGGGCTATCAAAGTCCTGGCCCCCAGGTAACCAATTGTCCCTTCTCTTTAGAAAAGGGAAAATACAAAATTATTTTATATGTCAGAGCTCCACCCATGAAGTCACAGAGTGGAAAGAGAAGAGATTACTTTTCTGCAATACTTTTAAAAATGAGACTTTAATGGAAAAGAAAATACTATGTTCTGGAGTTTTTAATTTTACTGGGGCTTTTTTTGGCTCATTTTCAACTCCTTAAGTTGTGGATTGCCTCCCCACTGTTCCTTCTGCAAAACTTAATAACACCAGAAAAGTGTTGTGTGGCAGCAGTAGAGCAGTGAGGAGCAACCACAGCAAAATTACTGGAATTAATCACAAAAAAAACCATCTGGTGTGCAAAGCAGTGGCTAAACCTCAGTAATCCTTCTAAAACAGGAAAAATCTGGAAAGCCAACTTGAAGGAGCAAAGCAGTAAATACAGAGGGGATTGGAGGAGTAAAAAGGGCTTGGGGATTTGGGGGAGCTCCAGACTATTCAGCCCCTGGTTAAGCACCTTGGGGGAGACAAGCCTGGATTTGTAATCCTGGTTTCCTCCAAAAATCTTTGGGATTCTGTGATCCCAAAGATGGAAAGGAGGTTTCCTTCAGAAACAAAGGATGTTCTCCCAGGAGTTGAGCTCTCCATGGATGCTGTGCCCACCTCCACAGAAGAACTCCAGGTTCCCCCCTCTCCCCATCAGCAGCGCTGCTGATCTCAGCCCCACACCCAGCTCCCCTGGATGTCTGTGCACAATCCAGCTGCTTCCCATGCACACACACAGCAGCAGCTTCCAAATATCTCAAGGATTCCTGGGGAGACACAAGCACTGTCCCACTGAGCAAAAACAAACCCTCAGAGCAGCTTCACACTTTGCTCACAGGCACCCGACAAATATTTAATTCAACGCTGGAGAAATATTTAATTAACAGCCTCTGTTTCTAATTAGGAGTGGAGATGATGTGAAGGGAAAAGTTACCAAAGCTGCTGCAGCAGTGATGCCTCAGTGCAGAGAATTTGGGTTAATATCACATTATATTTAGCAAATTCAATAATAAAGCACATCACACATGTCCCACCCCAAGGTCACACAAAGCATCACGTGCAGGACACTCTTCAGAGGGAGGACACAACCACTTAGGGTGCAAGGGAAAAGAAAACCCTACAACATCAAGAAAATACCATCTCAAAAAGCTGCACATCCTGTCTGTGACTCCTGGAGCTCTGGGAAACCTGAAAGCAGCCTGGAAAATCCCTCTTTCCATGACAAAAGTGTCAGGTGTTGGATTAATGGTGCTGAAATTTAACAGGCAACCCCACAGAGGTGTCAGTGATTTAGGCATTGAAGGAAATCCTGATTTTTTTCACCCTTTAAGTGTGAGCAGCTGACACACAAACTGTTCTCCAGTGATATTCCCTCCTCTCCTCCCAGAGCAAAGGGTAAGTGTGAGGATTACAAAAGCACCTACTCAGTGCCCAAACCAATCCAGGGATTCACCAGGACAGGACAGTGGATTTTTTAAAGCCCTATTTAACCCTTCCAACTCCTAATAAAACCCACAAATTTCCCGCTCCTCCATCTACAACAATATTTTGACATGCTGCAGGTTTGGGCTGATTTCCTATCAAAATGAGTTAACAGCTGGCAGAAAAGATCACACAAAGCCACGTGGGAATGCCTTAGGAGAGCGGATATCCCTCTCCAGTTATCAGGTATGTAAAGACTTTGCTTGGGGAGTGAGTTCATCCATTTATCCTACACATGCCACCAGGCAGGGACATAATTACCCACTTAATTGACTCATTTTTCATGAGCTCCAGAGGGCAATGATTGCACCAGGAGCAGGAGGAGAGGCAAGGCCAGGGGTGGGAGTGGCAGCCCAGGGGATTTGGGGAGTTTGGTTTCCTTTAAAAAGTTCCCATTTTGGGCAGCATGGCACAGTTAATGTTTGGAAATCAAATATATTTTCAACATGTTATGGAGGCCTCTTTATTTCTATGAATTATTCTCCTCCAGGGCAGAAAACACCAGACTATTCTTCCTTTTGTCACACTTTCTCTAAAAAAAATAAAATTATTTTATGGAAAAGCAGGCTCCTAAAAATGAGACATCTGGCAACTCTGTTAAATGTATTTTTTTCTGACTATACTTCCAATAATATTTTCTAGTGAATCTGACTCCATGTTCTCAGAAAGCTAATTTATTATTTTATGATCTATATTATATTAAAGAATACTAAACTAAACTATACTAAAGAATACAGAAAGGATACTTACAGAAGGCTAAAAAGCTAATAATGAAAATTCTTGACTCTTTCCAGAGTCTCGATACAGCATGACTCTGATTGGTCATTGAGTCAAAATAATTCACGTGAAACCAATGCAAAAAACACATGTTGGATAAACAATCCCCAAGCTCATTCCAAATGAGCAAAACACAGGAGAAGCAATCAGAAAATTGTTGTTTTCATTTTTCTCTGAGGCTTCTCAGCTTCCCAGGAGAAAAATCCTGGGCGAAGGGATTTTCTCAGAGAATGTGAGTGCCACAAAAGGCTTTGTTTCTTCTGGGAAAATCCAGTTATTCCCATCCTCAGGATTTGGTGCTAATCCAGTAATCCCCTCATGCACACCTTGCTCATTTCCCTTTGCTGCCAGAGGAGGGCTGGGACACCTGGAACCAGAGGCTGGGTATTGCCCAGAGGTGTGAGCATCACTTTTGGGGCTCTCACAAGAAGGAGGTGAGGGCAATATCAAATGGGGAAATGACAGCACAAAGGAACTACTGTAGAAACTCCAAACCCAGCTGGAAATAAATGAGGAATTTCTCAGAATACAATGTGGAGGCTTTTAGAGCAGCATCTGCCCTGCCCCTTGCATAACCTCCCTTCCTTCCCATCAGCTTGGGGAATGCTCAATTCCTGAGTGGCACTGGCACCTCATTATCCAATTAAAATGGCTTGCTTTTAACAAAGAAATAATGTTGGGATAAAAATGATTAGGTTAATGATTAATTTGAGCTGCTCGTATATGAAACAGCTTTGCAATTAATTTGGGGAGGTTTGCACGTTTTAAGCTCCTCAGTGTAATTGTGACAAGTGGCATCGATGGGGCTCCTCTAATTAATTTGTTAATGTGAGCACAGGGGGGTCACCCCTGTGCCAGAAGTAACAGGGGAAATTATATCTATTTTTAAAGGAAAACAAACCACTCAGGAATAGTTTCCTGACATCTCTTGTGTAGCCAACGAGAGAGTTTTTCCCTCTTTTTCCAGCAGCAGAGCTGCTTTCTTCTTCCTTGGGAAGAGGAACACATTGGATCTGATCAAACTAGTGGTTTGATTTAATAGTGACTTCAACATCCCAGGGCAGAACCAGCCAGCACAAATTCCCCAAGGGATTAACCTCTGGAAATGGCACTTCCAGGTCAAGGCTGCATTGTTTTAATAGGTTCAATGTGAGATCCTCCAGGACTGTTTGGAGGGGAAGGTGTGGCTCATTCCCAGCAGAGCAGCCACATGGGTGCTGTGCTCCTCATGGAATCAGGAAGGTTGGAAAAGCCCCTCAAGGTCATCAAGCCCAACAAGTGACCCAGCACTGCCCAGTGCTCACAGCTAAGCCATGTCCCCAAGTGCCACATTCCCGGGACACCTGCAGGGCTGGGCACTGCAAAGCTGCCTGGGCAGCCCCTGCCAAGGCCTGTCCACCATTTCTCTGAGCTGCCCTTCCAGCGCCTCACCATCCTTTTGGTGAAGTAATTTTTCCTGAATATCCAAGCTGAGCCTCCCCTGGCCCAGCTTGAGGCCCTTTCCCCTTGTCCTGTCCCTGTTCCCTGGCAGCACAGCCCGACCCCCCCTGGCTGTCCCCTCCTGGCAGGGAGTTGTGCAGAGCCACAAGGTCCCCCTGAGCCTCCTTTGCTCCAGGCTGAGCCCCTTGCCAGCTCCCTCAGCCCCTCCAGGGCTCTCCTGAGCTGCTCCCTGGGGCTGCTCTGGCTCTGGGCCTGGACAGGCTGAGCTGCTTGGATTGCTGGAAAGGAGCTGGAAATTCCTTCCCTGTGGCTCAGGGCAGCAGATTCTCCTCAGTGTCCATCATCTCCCACCCTGAAATGGGGGCACACACAGAACCATCCCTGCCTTGTGCTGGAGCTCAGGGGCAAGGCCAGGCTGGACTCTGGGGCTTGGAGCAGCCTGGGACAGTGGGAGGTGTCCCTGCCCATGGCAGGGGTGGCACTGGGTGGGATTTAAGGTCCCCTTCAATTCAAACCATCCTGGGATTCTGGGATCCCATCTGCCACAGTGTCCCCTACCTCTGTCTGTCCCAGGTTTACCTCAGTTTCTCTTGGTTTATCTAAATTTACATCAAGCTATGCTGAGCTTTATCTAATCCTGGTTTCCCTGTGAGCTGAGCCCCTTTCCCAGCTCCCTCAGCCACTCCTGGTGCTGCTGGCATCCTTGCCATCCCTCCTGGATCCCACACTCCCACAGCCTGCTCGGGGATGGAAAGCAGAATTGTTTTGCATTCCCTCTGCATCTGAGATCCCAGCTGTCAAACCCTCCGTGCTGAGCTCTGCCTCTTTCCAGAGGTAACCAATTAATTTTATGGTGCCACTTGAGAGGGCTGGAGATGGAGTTACAGAGCATCTAATGATCAAAGAAAATAGTGAATGGCATAAATAGAGATGTCCTCCCATTCCCCATTCCCCTATTGATATGCTTTCTAATGAAGGACACTTTCTAATGAAGGAGTCTCCAGACCTCCCTGGGAGTGATCCCATTTTCATGTGAAAGGCACAAATATTGCATTTATCATCCCTGGTGACTGAAAGACACTGACAGGGACAGGAGGTGCCTCTGTGCAAGCAAAAACACAAGAGGAGATGGGCTCTCCTTACTCCACATCCCACCATTTCCATCAGCTCTTTTTTTATTTAATGTTAGGGGGATAATGTCACTTGGGAGAACCATGAATACACCCTGCGTGTGTTCAAGGTGTAACTGAGATTCCCAGACTGGGTTGGGTTGGAAAGGAATTGAAGATCATTTATTCCTGCCCCTGCCATGGCAGGGACACCTTCCACTGTCCCAGGCTGCTCCAGCCTGGCCTTGGGCACTGCCAGGGATGCAGGGGCAGCCCCAGCTGCTCTGGGCACCCTGTGCCAGGGCCTGCCCACCCTGCCAGGGAACAATTCCTAATTGCCAATATCCCATCCAGCCCTGCCCTCTGGCACTGGGAAGCCATTCCCTGTGTCCTGTCCCTCCATCCCTTGTCCAAAGCTGTGGGAGGAATGAGGTGTCCCCAGAGCTGCTGTCACTGTCCCTGCCCATGGCAGAAGAGGTGGCACTTCTCCCACAGCAGCACAAATCAGCTGTGACCTGCAAGCCCCACGAGAGAATTCCATTTATTTTCAAACACCACTTGGACCAAGGCAAATAAAAACCTCATCTGAGCTTGGTACTTCCTGCTGCAAATCCTGATTTATGAATATTGCTCTGCACAACCACTGCCAGAATGGCCCAGGGGTGCTAAACCAGGGGTGCATTTGCTCTGCTCCTGGCTTTTTTTAATTTGGGATTCATTTCCTCCAGGGAAAGGGAATGTTCCCTCTGAGGGTAATATGCCTGTGGCAAAGCTGCCTTTCCATTTTAAAGCCCATTTCTGACGTAAGGGATTGACTCATCCACACCTGTCCAGGGCATTTGAATGAATGAGCCAGGAGATATTTGCCAAAAAGTACACGTATTATTTGCCCAAAAATACATCTATCACCTTTCCTACTGCACTCCTTCCATTTCAAAAATGTTCATCTTTCACATTTAGGAATTGTTTTACCCACCTGCTTCCTGGGAAATAAGAAATCCAAGACCTGTCCTCACTGCTGCCTTCCAGTAGGATACAAGGAATTATTTCCTAAAAATAAGTAACCTCAGTGGAAAAGTACTTCCTGAGACTTGTTCTTTCAGAACAGTGAGTTTGGAAACTCTGGGAAATCCCCAAACTGTCGTTTTCCTGTAAAAATCATCATGCACAGATGGAGCAAGCCCATCAAATTTAGGATGGCAAGTGATTCCTATTCCCTGAGTGCTGCAGAGAAATGGAAGCCCATCCAGGAGGATATGCCTTGAAAAAGGCTGTGGAAAGGGAAAGCACATTGCGAGTGGGAATTGAAACCTGTTTTAATCAACAAAAGCTTTAGGAGGTTTCCCCCGTCTCTTTCATCTCCTTTCCAACATGAAAAAGTTCAAGGCCAGGTTGGATGGGGCTTGGGGAAACCTGGGATAGTGGAAAATGTCTCTGTTCAGGCAAGGGGTGGGACTGGAAGATATTGAAGGTCCTTGCCAACACAAACCATTCCAAGATTCTGGGATAAAACAGAAATTGCAATTGTTATTGGAGATGGGAGACAACCCAGGTCTGTACTTGGACTGCTTTAGGCTTTGGGTTTTGCCCTCCCCTCAGCAGAAGGGATTATACAACACTTCATGTTCTATTCAGTGCAACTCCACTGATTTTACAGAACAACCCACTAAATACCCTAAATGAGAATTCTGAAGCTTCCACGAGGGGTTTGAACAGCCAGCTGCTGGAGAAGCTGAAATTATTTGCAAATATTCAGCTTGTTAGGGATTTTAACAGTTGTTCTCAGCCAAACAACTCCACACCGCTCCACAAAAATCCAAGCTGCAGGATCCTGACCTGCTCCCCCTCCTGCCTTCCCCCCAGATCATCAGGACCACCCCTAAGGGACTAACATAAGGTTAATTAATAGTCCATTACTCATTTATCAGCACTTTTACTCACGAAAAACCCCTCATCTGCTGTTACCTGCCTGCAATGGAAATACTTTGAGCAGTATAAAGTCCCCACACCAAAGGCTGTTGCATTCCCGAAGCCTTTTACTTTCCTCCCTAATGGTTTAGGGGGAATTCCCTCCTCCTTATAAAAATTTATCTTTACTGCAAAAGCTCTCAATACAACCCTATTTCTCAGCAATACAGGGATGGAACACCCAAAATATTCCATAAATGCTTTCTCTTCCCAAGCTGCCTTCAAACCAAGCAGAACCCCTCTTATTTCAACACTGTTCTGTTTTCTACCACCACATTTATTTGCACTATTTGAAAAATATTTCCCTGCGATGAGCAATATTTTAGATCTCGTGTCAACAGAAGAATATTTTCAGCCTAATTACAGGAATTCTTACCATTAATAGAAGCAAACCAAGTCATTAGCCTAGAATTTTATCCATCTAAACTGGGTTGTGCTAGGAAGTTAAATTCAATTCTCTTTTTTTTGATAACAGATTAACTGAGGGATCAGGGAAACTAATGAAATACTTAATGAACAGGATTAAAAGAGCTGAGGCAAAAAAGGAAAAGGAATCAGGTGAACCAAAGCCAGTGGAGATGTATTGAACAGGAATGGAAATTTTGCTTATTTTCCCCATGGAAATTTCATTCCCAGACTGAGGTGACCACAGGATGGTGGACAGAGCTTTCTCAGCTGGGGAGATCCTGGATCTGCTGCTCCGTGTCCCCAAAACCTCATTCCTGTGCTGCACACCAAGCCAGGGCTTCCAGAGGCCACCACAGCTTGGATCTCCATGGATCATCGTGGATCACCATGGATCATGGCCAGGCACGATGGATCACCATGGATAATCATAAATCACCATGGATCATCATGGATCACGGCCAGTCACCATGGATCACCATGGATAATCATAAATCACCACGGACCACTGTCAGTCATGATGGATCACCATGGGTCGTCACGGATCACCGTCAACCGTGATAGATCACCATGGATCATCATAAATCACCATGGATCACTGCCAACCATGATGGATCACTGTCAACCACCATGGATCACCATAGATCACCAATCACCATGGATCACCATGGATCATCATGGATCACCATCAATCATGATGGATCACCGTGGATCACTTTTAACCACCATGGATCACTGTCAATCACCATGGATCACCATGGGTCATCATAAATCACCATCAATCACCAGGGATCACCCTTAACCATGATGGATCAACATAGATCATCATGGATCACTGTAAATCATGATGGATCATAATAGATCACTGTCAACCACCACAGGTCACCATCAACACCATGGATCACCATGGATCACTGGGTTCTACCAGGAAGCAGCTGATTCTCTGTGCAAATCATGTTTGTTCCAGGGTGGATCTTCTGTGCTGGTCCCCAGGGCCCCAGGCAGGTTGCATTGTCACCAAAGCACAGTAGGATAAGTAGGATACTCAGCCACTCACCACCAGCCTCAGCCAAGGAAATGTCATGGAATCCAGGAATGGTTTGGGTGGCAATGGACCTTTAAAGCCCATCCAGTGCCACCCCTGCCATGGACAGGGACACCTTCCACTGTCCCAGGCTGCTCCAGCCTGGCCTTGGGCACTGCCAGGGATCCAGGGGCAGCCACAGCTGCTCTGGGCACCCTGTGCCAGGGCCTGCCACCCTGCCAGGGAACAATTCCTAATTCCCAATATCCCATCCAGCCCTGCCCTCTGGCACTGGGAACCCATTCCCCCTTGTACAGAGTCTCTATCCTTCTTACTTGTCAGCTCCTTCAAGCACTGGAAGGCCACAATTGGGTCACCCCAGAGCTTCTCCTCTCCAGGTGGACAATCCCAGCTCTCCCAGCCTTTCCTCCCAGCAGAGCTGCTCCATCCCTCTGGAGTCCCTCATGGCAGATGGAGCTGAACATGCCACACTCAAACACAAGGACAAAGCCACAGAGGAACCCACAGGTGGCCAGGGAGCAAAAGCTGGGACATTCCACTGGGACACAAAGACAACATCAACTGAAGCAGGAATTCTGCTCCATCCCACCTTTTCTTTGTGGTAATTTTGCTGTAACACCCCACTGGAGAGGCTGATCTGTGGCTCATTCCCATCATTTCCACACATCCCACTCAGTGCACCAGGGACCCTCAGAGCCCACATGCAGGAATTCCCTGGGGGAATGCCAGTCTCCAAAGGGCATTCAGAGCCACACTCCTATTCAGGATTTTTGAGCCTCTTGACATAAAGGTATGAAAAACGCTTATATTTAGGTCTCCTTCCCAAAAAACTTCTTCTTGCCCTGCTTTCTTCTGAAAGCTCTGGGGAAACTGTTTGGTCTTTTCTGTGACTCCAAGTCTGGGTGGCCCAATTTCCACTCCTTCCTTTCTTGTGTACACATCTCCAACAGGAGGACAGATAAAATGAAATAAACTAATTATTATTACTAAATAACCCACTGGCTAAACAAACTGGGCTTCCCACCACGTGCCAAACCAGCTGCAGGCCTCCAGATGCTCTGGGAAATAAAAAAATCTGCTAAAACCACGTGTAAAAGGGAGAGATAAAAGCAGGTAAGCTCCCACACCCCAGAATACTGTTTGTCCTGGTATCAGGAGCTGGCCAGCCAGTCCTGTCTCACTGGGATCAGTTTGCAATTTATCTGCCGACAGCATAAAACCAGCAAAGTCTCTTGGGGGGTCTGGCAGCCAGGCTGGGCTCCTCCCCTTTGTGCATCACTGGCTGCAGCCTCTGCTGCTCCCAGCAGTTATCCCAGCAGCTGGGATAAAACAGCTAAAAATACAGCATTTGTCATCCCAAAGTGAATCACTGGAATCGTTTGGAAAGATGCTGAACGCAAAGCTAAAGAATTAAAAGCATGAAGGCAAGCACAGCTCTGCACATGGGCACCGAGAAGAGTCAGGTTTGCAACCTTGACACAGAGCACAGGGAAAATCCATCTCTCATTAACAAACTCATTCACATGACACTCTCAGCTCCTTTTTTCCCCTCTCACATCTTCATTTTCCCATTGCCTCACAAGACACCATTCCCATTGCTGCAAATATAAGGCACAAGCAGGTTCAGAATCACAGAATCCCAGAATGGTTTGGGTTGGAAAGGACCTTAAAGCTCAGTCACCCCTGCCATGGACAGGGACACCTTCCACTGTCCCAGGTTCCTACAGCCCGGCCTTGGGCACTGCCAGGGATCCAGGGCCTGCCCACCCTGCCAGGGAACAATTCCTAATTCCCAATATCCAAATTAAACACATTAAACATATCCAGTTTAAATCCATTCCTCCTTACCAGGAAATGATGCTATGACACGGGAAGTTGGCCCAGCCATAAAACCACCTTAAGGAAAATTGTGGATTAATTTCTATGTGTACTCAGAGAAATAAATTCTGGGCTGTGTTCTGATGATTTATTGTATTTTAAATATACAGGCTCATGCAGTGTAATTGGTCGTGGCATATTTTGCATGATGAACACAACAAATTGGCTTTTGTGGAGCTGTTCCAAGCAGTTGTTCAAGACAAAAAAAGTAATTAGTGAAAGCAGCGATTAGTGACAAACTAAATGGGGAAAAATGGTTTTAACCAAATCTACTGTGAAATCTGCACCACGCAATTTTACTGCAGCCTCTTGGATTCCAGTTCCTTCCCAGGACTTGTTGAATTGCCATTGCATATAAACATTCACAGACCACTGTGTGTAAATAACAG
The DNA here is from genome assembly GCF_000277835.1 of Geospiza fortis. Taxonomy (NCBI): domain Eukaryota; kingdom Metazoa; phylum Chordata; class Aves; order Passeriformes; family Thraupidae; genus Geospiza; species Geospiza fortis. The sequence goes on along the minus strand of NW_005054508.1, from coordinate 247,087 downwards.
TTTAAAGAACAAAATGAACCATTTGCATGGGAATTGAGAGCATTGACTTTGTGACCAGACAATTTTCAGCCCATTTTAATATCCACTTCATAAACACAGGCTTTGCAGAGAGTTTAAGAAAAGCAATTCAGACTGGAAAATTGTTTTTATAAAACAGAGCTCATAGGCAAAAAGGTATGGGTTGATATTATGTATAAATTATTGAATCAGGGAAAGGCTGGAGTGGGAAAGGACCTTAAAGCCCATCTCATCCCACCCCCTGGGACACCTTCCACTACCCCAGGCTGCTCCAAGCCCCATCCAACCTGGCCTTGGGACACTTCCAGGGATCCAGGGGCAGCCCCAGAGCTTCTCTTCCCCAGGCTGAACAATCCCAACAAATCTAAATTTCTCAGCACCAAACATAAAATAATCTCCACACAACATCAATGCACAGGATTTAAAATGGGACCATCCTCTCCCCGTTTGCCAGGGTAAACCATCCATAGGATTTCATCAGCAAGGAATTCTTTCCTCTGACAAGTACAGCCTGGAATTGCATTGCATCCCCTTGGAGCTTTACAGGCTTTCTCCAGACAGGCAAAAGCCCTTGTTGCTGTGTGCTCAAACCTCCTGCCCACACATGGAACCTCTCCACAGGTCTTAAAATCCCCATTCCCCAGCACCCATCTATTGTATTTGTGGGGTGCCCTGTGGCAGGAAGGAATGATGAATCTGACTCCATGTTCTTAGAAGGATAAATTATTATTTTAAGATACTATATTATATAAAAGAATACTAAACTATACAATAACTATAGAAACTACACTAAAGAACTAACTATAACTATAGAAACTAAAGAATACAGAAAGGATACTTACAGAAGGCTAAAAAGATAATAATGAAAACTCGTTACTCTTTCCAGAGTCCCAACACAGCTTGGCACTGATTGGCCAATGAATCAAAACAATTTACATGAAACCAATGAAACAATCACCTGGGGCTAAACAATCTCCAAACACATTCCCAAGCAGCAAAACACAGCAGAAGCAAATGAGATGATAATGTTTTCCTTTGTGTCTGAGGCTTCTCAGCTTCCCAGGAGAGAAATCCTGGGCAAAGGGATTTTTCCAGAAAAGGTGATGGTGACAGCCACCCCTTCTGTTTCCAGCACACACCTCACAAGGGCTTGGAAACTGCAGGCAAAAGGAACAGGAGGAAAAGGTGGATGCAAAGCCAGAAGGTGTCAAGGAGAGTTTGGACAGAGTGGGATTGTTGGTGTGTCTGTGCAGGAGCAGGAGTTGGACTGGATCATCCTCCAGGATATTCCATAATTCCATGAGAGGATTTATTGCACGGATGTGACAATCAGCTTTTAATGCTGACCAGAACAGAATCCAAAGAGAGCAGAGAGGTGCTGAACTAGCCTTTCCCAACGGATTTATTCCCAAAGCCTCACCTGGAAATCACACCTTCATTACTCAAGGCCTGAACATGCAATAAGTGGCCAGGATTAATTCCTGCAGGGTATAAATACCCAGCCTATCCCAAACCATTCAGAATTCCCTCACTGGTGTCATGACAGGAGTTTGTCCATCCAGCTGTGCTGTTTGTCCCAGCCTGTGGAATCTTTGCCATTCCAGTACACACAAATCTCTCGGGACATGGAAATACCTGCAGGATCACTGATGAGTTCAGAAGTCTTTGGACTCAGAAAGGGTGAATTTACAGCAGTGATTCACAGAATGTTTTTCCATACAGTGGGAAAAACTAATTATTACTGCACTGAAATTGATCACTGTCATCAGAATTAATGGAGTTTGAGGAGCAGTGAAGTCACCCCGAGATGCTGCCTTAATTATCCTGTCAGTCTTTAGGAGTTTCAGTCTCTGCAGTGGTTAATAAAGGTTAATGCCTCCCCTATTCTGGAAATATTACATGCAACCTGACAAATATTCGGGGAAAATAAGTTAGAGAAGCTGCAAAATAACTCCACGTTACAACACAATTCATCCACAAAAGGTCTCCCAGACAGGCCACTCTCCTCCAGAGGGCTGGCAGGGGCTGACTATTAATGTAGTTAACCTTTACAGGCTTCTAAAATTCCTAATTTTAGAAAATGTGGACTTGAGTGGCTGTGACTTGCAGCTCCAGGATTTCTGGGGTGTTTCCAGTGGACTCTGGAATGTATCAGATGCTGGAATCTCTAAATGGCATCAGGCAGCTTGAGGGAGTTTAGGGTATAACAAGACCAGCACATTCCTCAACTCAAACCCTCAGTAGAACCTCTGGGATTAGGAATATTTCCCCCTTTCACTAATCAAACCTTTTGGAGACGGAGATCCCAACAACAAATCACTCTTGTGGCCTTGCCAGCATGGAATGTGTGTCCTGCTGGTCCCTGATTGCCACCACCCTGTGACACCTGGCTGTCCCCAGCACAGGAGGGACCTGGAGCAGCTGCAGAGAGCCCAGGGGAGGCACCAGCATGGGCAGAGGGATGGAGCAGCTCTGCTGGGAGGAAAGGCTGGCACAGCTGGGGCTGCTCACCTGGACAGGAGAAGCTTTGGGGTGACCCAATTGGGCCCTGAACGAGCTGCAAGAAACATGGAGAGAGACTCTGTACAAGTATGGAGTGACAAGGGGGAATGGCTTCAAAATGACAGAGCGGAAATTTAGATGGGATTTTGGGAATTAGGAATTGTTCCCTGGCAGGGTGGGCAGGCCCTGGCACAGGGTGCCCAGAGCAGCTAGGACTGCCCCTGCATCCCTGGCAGTGCCCAAGGCCAGGTTAGGTGAGGCTTGGAGCAGCCTGGGACAGTGGAAGGTGTCCCTGCCATGGCAGGGCTGGGGATGAGCTGAGCTTTAAAGTCCCTTCCCACCCAAACCATTCTGGGATTCCATGATACTCATGTGGATGTGACACCAGCCTCAAACCTCAGCAGCTGGCAGAGAATAAATAACATTTTACCAAGACTAAATCCTCCTAGATGGAGATGCAGCTCTGAAGTGCCTCACTCCATTCCCAGGCTGGAACACAAACGGAAGCTCCCAAAGCCCCCAGTGCCTGTTCCTGTCCCAGCACCAAAGCGCTGGGGACTCCAGAATTAGATCAACAGGGACATTTTACTTGTTGGGGGATAATTTGTGCACATCTCCAACAGCCTCGAGCACTTGGGTTTGGAGGAATCCACAGCAGTGTGTGTCAGCTCTCTGCTCCCAGCACACCCCAGAGCTGTGACACCCCAGCGCTGCAGGAATTCCAGAGGTGATTAAAAGACATTAACATTGCTCCAGTCCCAATGTGAGGGCTGAGAGCAGACACACAGTGAATTCACAATGCTCATGGCCCACACAAACCCACAGCAGTTCATTAGCTACAACAGAACATTAAAAAAAGAGAGAAAGAATATGGAAATGAGTGTTTCTTTCCACAAGGAATAATTTCTTTCCCAAGTTGTGCTCTTATGCTGTTGAAGGATAAACTGATATTAGAGGACAAAGCTGGGAACACTTTGCCTTTATCAAATTAAAGCAATTACAAACTGTTTATAAAGATGCTTTCATAACATTAGTTTTGTTCTCAGAAAATAAGACTTAATTTGCAAACTAAGCTGGAAAATTAAGATTGGCTCCTCCAAATTTACCATCCTCCAAAAAAACTCACTGCCTGACAAACTGCTCAGTCTTCCTGGTTGATCTCAGCTGCAAACCTTTCCCAGAGGAATTTACAAGTGCACATTTTCAATGGATCTCTGCCACCTCTCCATCCTCCCAGCACAGACAGGAGGCTCCAGGGAGACCTTAAAGCACCTTTCAGTAGCAAAAGGGAGCTTGTAAAAAAGAGAGGGACTGTTTCCATGGTTAGATAGTGATGGGATGAGGGGAAGGGTTCTGAATTTAAAGAAAAGGAGATGTTGGGGATATTGGGGAGGAATTGTTCCCTGGCACAGGGTACCCACAGCCCCTGGATCCCTGGCAGTGCCCAAGGCCAGGCTGGACAGGGCTTGGAGCAGCCTGGGACAGTGGAAGATGTCCCTGACATGTCAGGGGTGACACTGGATGGGATTTAAGTCCCCTTCCAACCCAAACCAGTCTGGGATTTTATTAAATGTTTAAAAAAGCCATCACAAACTCATTGATTCTGGGGTTTTACTGGGTGATAGATTGGCACCAGAGCACCTCTGTGATGAACACATCCATGTGCTGGAATTACACCAATGCATTTGGGAAGTGACCCCAGGAGTGCAGGATTCAGGAGCACCCACCACGAATCCAGCAAGAATGGAACCACTGTTTTCCAGGCACTAATGAGAAAGTCATTAAAACACACATTAAAGCAACCCCAAGGGGCACTGTGCTAATGAGGCTGCTTGCTGCCATGCCTGGCTTTACAGCTATTTTTTATACATTCCCATTGAAGATATCTAGAATATATTCCCATTCCCACTGGGAATGCAGCACATCCCTGCTTTTCTCCTGCCTAAAAATGCCATAAGCAGCTGCAGGAGAGCCTGCCACGCCAGCTGCTCCTGGGGCTCTGGATTACCAGGATGTGATCATCCTGTGCAGTGTATCCCATCCCAGACCTGCCTGCAAGCTCATTCCACACAAATAGTTATGGCAAACCTGGAAGCAAATACATTTGGAAGGAGTTAATCAGGGAAAAAAAATACATTATCACTGATGTCTTTTGTTAATAACCAGGAGGAAATGAGGGCACAGCAAAGCCTGAGAGCCTCCCAGTTTCTTGCAGTAGCTGATGGAGTGATGAAGCATTTTATTCACCCACAATTAAGGGGGATTATTTTAGTAATGAAGCAGGAGTTTAATATCAGCTGTTAAATACAACCATCATCATCTTCCTGGACTTGCAAGGAGGATTTCTTTTAAAACCCCAAAAAACTCTGCAGTAGCAGCAGCCAAAACAAGATTATCTCCTTTCCCAGTGCTCCATAAAGCTGGGGAATTACTGAGTCTTTCTAGATATTACAATGTTTGTCAAGCAACAATTAAAAACACACCAACGATTAAGCAAACACCATAAAGCTTTTACAATTCATTTAAAGCAGGCAAATATTTGTGCAGTCAAATAAAAAAAAAAATCCCAACCAACACTGAAGCATTTGGCTCTCTGAAGATTCAAAATCCTTCATTTTGAAAATGGATTTTTAAAAACTCCCTTTATGACTCCAAGGCTGTCCAACCTGGCCTTGGGACATTTCCAGGGATGGAGCAGGCACAGATTTTTTTTGTTCAATCACAAAGCTGTCATCAGCAATGGCAAACAAATAATTATTACTTGAATTTATGGCCATACAGTGCTGATGGTACGGGATGAATCAGCCCCTTCCCAGGAAGTTGCCAATCTCAGGCATGTAAATTCAAATTACCCCAGTTTTTCAGACACCTGTGCTAAAAGATAGGAAGGGCTTATCCAACATCAAGCTTCCAGAACAAAGCAGAAATCTCAACTCATTCTGAAGCTGTGAGCTTCACTCCAGGTGTATCTTCCCATCCAATAAAAGAAACTCCCTCCCAAAGCAGCTCCTGTGTCCCTGGGCTGTGCTCTGGAACAACAGGACATGGACATTGCTCCATCTCAGGAGATGCACTTGGAGAAGTTTAGGTTGGACAGGAAGGAAAACTTCTTTTCCAAGCAGGTGTCCTGTTGGAAGCCAGGTTGCTGAGAATTTTAGACTTTGTGTGTTAACAAACACTGACCCCCAAGAGACCACTGAGGCTGTGGAGAAGACTTCCAAATTTAAATTATAGAACTGGGATTATGGGTGTGGAGTTTGAATAGAAGTGTGCAATATCACATGGTGGGAAACTTAGAGTTTAAGGTTTTAGCATATAATAATATATATAGCAAGATAGAAGTTTTAAGGCAGAAGCTAATCCTTCTTCTTCATGGGTTTGGGTGCTTTTGTGTAATTAGATAAAGTTAGCATCACAGAGCACAAGTAGCTAGTAATTAAAAGTAAAAATAATATGTGTAATTCCTTAATTAAACAGTTTATCCTTAAAAAACCTTGTGTAGAAAGAGATAAGTCTCGTTTTTTAACTTGTGAGAGTAAATTATTGTAGACCTCACAGTTCATGAAACTGTAATATAAATAAGAACTGATAAACATCTAAGTCCAAACAAAAAACAAAAAAACCATCTCACACATTCAACCTCAACAGAAAAAATTAAAATAAAATTTAAAAAAAAATCCACAGTAGCACCTTTGGGGTGCCAAGACCTGTTGGACAAATCCATGGCTGCCTTACCAGCCCTCTCCCAAGAAAAGGTTGGAGAAGCTTTCCTGAGGTCCTTCCCAAGCAACACAAGCCCAGGATCAGGGGAGGAGGTGTCATTACCACAGGCAGAGCCCCTGAGTTTTTCCTTCATACATAAAGCTGCTTCCTTAAATCAGCTCAACACCTGAATTCCCTCAATTTCCCCAAGAACAAAACCCAACTGTGCTGTGCTAGCAGAGAGGATCAGACAACAATAAATCTGGTTTTGGGATCTCTCGCAATGGAAGAGTCACAGCAGTGCTCAGAAATGGTGAAGGATCACCAAGGCAGAGGCAGAAGAAATTTGAAGCACAAAAAAGACTCTGAAGAGGTTCAAGAGACTCCTCAAACAGGGAATACAGGATCTAAGCAGACGCTAAACAGCATTTAAGTGGAGAATGTGCCTGCCCAAGGAGGGAATGGGGGAGAGGCACATCCCAGCAGTGTCTCTGCTGTGGCACTCGGGTGTGTCTGGGGCTGGGGACATCAGAAATGGGGCTGGTGACACGGACAAACCCACCACGTGCCATTTTCACACCCACTCAGGCAATTTATCCCCACTGCAGGCAGCTCCTGTGACCCCCATCAGCCAAAGAAAATCCCAGTTTAACAGACAGGCTGCGAGTTGGGTGCATTGTGCGAATTCAATCAGCCTCTGCTCCTGCCCTCTACTACAGATAAGTCATGCAGAGTGACCTCAGAGCTGAAAAACAAACACAAGAAATAAAGACAAGCCTATTTCTTCAAAGGCAGCCAGGATTTTGCCTTGCTCAGATCTCTGCCCTTAGCTCCCAGTGCTGTCAGATCTCTTCAGATGTCTGGAGTTCACCTCCATTCCCATCAAAAACAAACCAATCCAGGGTGTCCAGGCCATGTCAGAGGAAAAGACAAGACAGCTTTAAGGTGGCACCTGCACCTTCTGCTGTCTCCATGGACTACCATAAAAAAAAACAATGAACTAACAAAACATAGCTGAGCCTCTCCCCAGGCTCCTCATTGCTGCAGTTAATTAAAAAAGAGACACTATTTAAATCTCATTTCCTCCAGCTGGGTGTCAGGCACGGGCTGTAAAGGGCACAGCTTCAGCAAACCCATTTCAAACACCACTGGCTTTGATATTGTGGAGTAAAGGCTTTTGCAAATAACTTCAGAGGAGTGAATGCAGTTGTCAACATTGCTGTTGTCTGGATGGGTTTTATTGCAGCCTAAAGATAAATAAAAGCTTCCATTCCCAGTCCATTCCAGAGAAGATACAATTCATGAAATATAATGAGTTTTTCAAACGTGCAATACAGAGAACTTGTTGGGTGCCTTTTTTTTTAATTAAAAAGCCTATCTGCAGTTTTGTCAATTTATTTGGTATCCAAATGCTTTTAACACTGGCACTTCAATAATATGAAATCCATCTTGGCCAGGGAACTTCAGATAAATGCAAGTAAACTCCAGCCCTCCTCAGCATCCCAAACTGGGGAAACACTGGCACTCTTTGGAGGTGTCCAAGGAAGGGCTGGAGGTGGCACTCAGTGCTCTGGGCTGGGGACAAGGTGGGCACAGCTTGGACTGGATGATCCTGAGGGTCTTTCACAGCTTCAGTGATTCCATCATCCCATTATTATTGGAACTATTATTATTCCATCAGTTTGTTATGGCTGCATCATTGCCACAAGCAGATGGATTTAAGGTCACACAGTCAACACCATGGAGGAGATCTCTGCTTTTATGGACAGCAAGAAAGGCAGCTTGGGGTGGCTTCATGTCAGCAAGGAGCTTCTAAAAGTGGCCCAAGAGAACAGAAGGCAGTGGTTGCTTTGGTTCTGAAACACAAATTGATCAGTTCTGGGCCTGTCTTGGTGCCAAGTGGCCTTGTGTTCCCCCATTACCAACAGGAAATAGTCTAGAATGAGAAATTTCATATAATGTGGGGCAAACCCAGCCCCTGTGTTGTCTGTTGCATTCTAATCTGGGAAAAGATCACGTCACTGAGCCTATAAATTAATATTTATGGCAAATATTCCATTGCATCCCCTTGTTTATCAAACTGTGTCCAGAGCAAAGCTTTACTGACAACAGCAAAGTTCAGTCACCTCATTTCTCACAGCTGCTCTGGCCATATTTCAGACATCAGCAACATTTTCAGTGACATCTATAAAAAGGGATGAAATGGGAGCTTTTATGAACTAATTATCTGACATCTGCTGTTAATATTAACTAATTCTTCAAGGGTTGCACAGAGAATGCCATCATCTCCTTATAACCATGGTTGAGTGATGAGAACTCAGCTCAATCCACTCTGCAATTAAATCAACGTGAAAAAGATCAACAAATTTCCACAAGTATTCCAGAATAACAGAAACACTTAATTTCCCTGGAATGGTGATCACCCTCCTTCTGTATCAGACACAACAAACAGGCCTTTGTTATTTATTGTTACTTTATCTGCTTGACCATACAGGTCTATAGGGTTTTTCAACATGGATTTAACACTGAAAGTTTTTCCCATAAATAAATAATCAGTCTTAAAGCTGCTCATGATGGCAGAACCTCCAGGTGCTCACCCAGAGAGGAGAAGGCTCCAGGGAGAGCTCAGAGCCCCTGCCAGGGCCTAAAGGGGCTCCAGGAGAGCTGGAGAGGGACTGGGGACAAGTAAGAGTGACAGGACACAGGGAATGGCTCCCACTGCCAGAGGGCAGGGCTGGATGGGATATTGGGAATTGGGAATTGCTCCCTGGCAGGGTGGGCAGGCCCTGGCACAGGGTGCCCAGAGCAGCTGGGGCTGCCCCTGGATCCCTGGCAGTGCCCAAGGCCAGGCTGGAGCAGCCTGGGACAGTGGAAGGTGTCCCTGCCTTGGCAGGGGTGGAATGCGATGGGATTTAAGGTCTCTTGCATTCTGGGATTCTGCAATCACAAAGATGGAAATGAGGAGCCACAGAAATGCCACCCTGAAGATGCTCCTGACGAAGAGAGGGGGGAAAAAACTCCTACTACACCTTGTCCTTTGTCCTCAACATCATTTTCTCATTATCATCCCCTTGGAGGAATAATCCAATCCCATTTTGTCACATTACTTGCAAGACCTGTAAAGGTCACAGTAAAATACAGGCAGTGGAAGGGTGAGTTTAAATTACTTTCTCCCAGGATATATCCATTTATATTCCATTTATCTCCCACCAGGCACACAAGAAACCCGGGATGGCCCAGCCAGTCTGATCTCCATGTTATATCAGAGAGATTTTAATCAAACACTTGAGTATCTAAAAGTCAACTTCCTTCCAAAGTGTGTTTTAAGGAGAGCTGAACAAACTTTACCCTGGCTCCTGTAACTGTTGGAGGAGAATATCTAAAGGCAACATCCTTCTGCAAGGCTTTAACGAGTCTCTGCAGTTTTAATTGGCAACTCGCTGCTGCCTTATTTTCCCCCACAAATTATCCATGTTACCGAGCTCCTCAGAAAGTTCTGTCATTCCTGGGGCTGCAGCAAGCAGTGCAGAAGACTCCATTAAAACAAAAACCAGCAGTTGAAAATTCAAACTCATCCAGGCTTGGCAAGGAAAAACTGAGTTCCCGCCTTAATCCCTCTGCACCGCACCGGGTTTTGTACAATTAGCGCAGCTGGCAAGCACAGCAGCTTGAGGGACTCTTGTGCTGCCTTTTGAGAGTCAGCAGAAGGATTTACATAATTTAGAGTTTAATAACTTCAGCCTCTGCTTGCTTTTTTTATTTTCTTTGCTGGTAGTTCTCCTGAAAACACAAGCTGGTGCCGAGTGTAACTCCCCCGAAATCGTCAGCCTCGCACGGAGATGTTTCTAAGGGATGGTTTTATTTGAATTTTGCCCACAAGAGAATCTATTTCAGGTTACACCACTTCTAAAATAAGCAGAACATCCTTAGAGGATGGACAATCTGCTCCTTCCACAAAATCCAGCCTAAATCACCTGCAAAAACCTGTTCCACACATTATTCTTTAAGAAGAATGAGACTTCTGCACAGTATTAACAGCAGATTAATTTCACTTCCTCCCACATCTTGTTATCAGAATGAAGAACCACAATGTTTTAAACACAGCCCCAATTCAGCTGGGGGGATTTCTGTCTTTATCTTTTTTTGCTGACCTCTCATAGCCCTTTTTTTCCAACCATGTCTCTAAAAACAGCATCGGAGACATCATTTTAGGTGCAGCCATAAAAAGTGGTGTTTTCCTCATTCTGAACCTATTTATTTGTTGGAATCAGGGAGAAAAGTCTGTGGTTCTGCTTTGAATTGCAAGCAGCATCCAGGTTTGCGTTCAGGCACTTAAGATCTCTGGATAATCAATACAGAGAGAGGGAGAAATTACTGCTGATTTGGATTTCACTGAGTGTGCAACGGAAGGTGATCTGTGAACATCAAGGAGTCAGAAACCCTTGACAATTCCATACTTGGAGCAGACTGACCAGTTTCTCCCAGAAGAAGAAAAAACAAACCAAAAAAACCCCCAAACCCTCTACTAATATCTGGAAATGTAAATCAAACACTGCAGAATAACCATACAAAAATTAGATGTCAAAAATTGTACATTTCTCTTAAAAGAAGGCCACGTGCCAGGAGATGTGTCCCTGCCTTCCCCAGGGCTCCTTAACACCCAAGGGTTTGGGTTCTTCCCATGCCCTGCTTGAACTCAAACCCCACCCTGCTTTTATTTAAGACTGCAATGACAGGGAAAAAAAATATTAATAGTGCTCCTGGGGCAGGCTTTTCAAAGCCCTGGATTGCCTTATTAAAGAGGTCATTATGAGACAGGAGTCAGATCAGAATCATTAAATTTTAATGTCTCCTAAATTCTGTTGCAAAGACAAAGCCCTTCCTGCAGTGATTTATAGCTGAAGTTTGTTCCTGCAGAGTGAGCACGAGCTGAAGAGCCCGTGTAGACTAACAGTGAGTAATGACACTAAAATCTTTATTATTTACAAACCAAAGCCAGGGTACACATCAAACCCAGTTCCAGCTGGAGATGTCCACTCAGCTGACACCTCATTATGGCCCAGCTGTAACACAGAGCTCCACACCCACATAAATCCATCCTTCACTCAGCCTCTGCTGCAACTTCATCCTCAGAAAGCAGCACTTAATGTCCCCCTAATGAAATACAGGCAGGCCCAGCAAAACACACTCCTGACACTCTGGAGACGATGGAAAGCTCTCTCCTGAAAACTGGGAAGCCCTGAGAGTTCCTCCAAATGGGAGCTGGATGGTGCTCCCTGACACTTCTTCACCACCAGTGCTGAGTGTCTGCTCTCACTGCAGTCACCGATTTTATTTCTCCAAAAATAAACCTTGGCATGATCCAAGGCTTAGTGGAGTATTTACCACCACTCACCTTTCTAGGGATTTAGCACATTTATTGCTCATTTCCCAAAGGAACAAGCAGGTGTTTGAAGCTGTGTAGGACCAGCTAAGTCAACACCATGGCCAGAGGGGATGTGAGCACCTCCACACCCTGAGCTCAGTGACTGTGAGCTGCAACAGCTCCCCAGGCTCAGTAAAACCCCAACTGCACTGATCTGTGCGCTAACCAGAGAGAAAATTCCTCCAAGTTCCTCGCAGGCCCTGGGAAAGGGATTAAAACCCAGCAGAACTCTAATTACACAATGCTGCTAAGAAAGGAACAAGGGACACATTCCTTTTCCTTGAGGCAAGGATTCTCTGAGTAGTGACCTGACTCCTGCCCCCAGTTTAACCAGGGCAAAGGGATTTGGGACAGCAATCCCACGTGCCAGGCTGGAGGTTTGCTCAGGAGGGGTGTGGAAAAGGCAGTAATGGGAAAAAACCACAGAAAACCTGCAGTGGGAGTGCCTTGCACAAGCAGCTGGGAATGGCCACAGGAACAGAGGGGTTCTGTGGGATTCCACTCAGGTGCCCTTTAGTTCTGCATTCCTAAGGGGAACTAAACAACAGCCATCCCCTCACTGCCTTTTCTAGGCTGTGACCTTTCTCTGCTCTTCCCAACCTTCCCCAGCTGTATTTATCACTCAAACCTGCTGCTTCTCTGAATGTCCACCCTCACCTGAGGTCCCCAGCATTGTGAAAAGGCGAGGTTTGCGCAGGTGAGAACAGAGAACATCAGTCATGTCCCTGAGCCCTACAGAGAACAGCACATCCTGCAGAAAATAATCCATTTATCTGTTCCTGCTTTCTCATTCCTGCCCATTTGTTCTTTTCCTTTCTCTTTTTTTGAAGCACAATTAGGTATTTGGAAAAGGCTTTCTTCTGAGCAGGGACTCACACAGCTCATTATTCTGGCACAAGAATACCACTGGTTTGTATTAGTCAAGTTTGTATTATTCAAGTTTGTACCTCTTGTTTGGATTTTTCTGTACCATCTGTACTCTTTTAACTTCTCCCCCACAGAAGCTTAAAACCACACAACTATTCATTATCTCTCTCTCTCTCTCTGCTTCAGACACCACCATAAACTCTTGTCCTCAAGATCAAGGAGAGCTGTAATATCCTATGTCTGCATCTGAATGCAAATAAAAACCCATTTAAGTCATGCATAGCAATGTGATTTATTTCCTCTGCTTAATTGTGCAAGCCAAGCTTTTATCCAGAACATTCATAAAAGAAAACAGGTAAGAGGAGAAGTGCTGAGGAGTTTAGAGCAGGGGGTCAAGTGCCATCCAGATTTTTTTTTTCCTAATTTATTTTAGTGGGAAAACAATGACTTGTCCTGAACAAAAGCTAAGCTTGGCTTACTCAGTTACCCTTAAAGACTTACACAGGTCAGAAAGAGTCTTCTAGGCAATAAGAAAATAATTACCATGAGATCCAGCAGGAATTGTAAGGAAAACTGTGGTGTAAGCTTTAGGCTTCCTCTGCATGGGGTAGGACCAACCTGAGAGACTGAATGATGCATTTCCTCTGCATCTCCTTCACACAGAGCACCCAAATTCCATACCAAAATCCATGCCCTAAGGAGCTGAAATCACTGAGAAAGTGAAACACCTAAAGAGGCTGCAGCTTTCAAGTGAAGAGATTGAAAAAAACATCTAAAATGCTCTTACTTTTGACAGTAGCTGTCCGGGTGCAGTTGTAGAGGATTGCTAACTCCCCAAAAACTTTGCCAGGTCCCATGGTGCAGAGCTTCACTCCTTCTTTTGTCACTTCAACCTTCCCATCTGTGAGAAAAAGAAAAGAGAAAGACCATTTTAAAAGGGCAATTAAATAATTTCAGACATTTTTAAAGGAAGGTAAAATGTTTTTTGAGATTTAACATTTAAAATTAATTTGATCTCAGGCCAGTTTGGACAAGGTTTGGAGCAGCCTGAGATAGTGGAAGGCGTCCCTGGCCATAGCAGGGGTGGCACTGGATGGGAATTTAAGGTCACTTCTAATCCAGACCACACACAGTAACACCTCACCAGGTCAGAAGGGTTCAGGCATATATCTGCTCACACAGAGTAACAGCCCAACACCTCAGAAGGCTGCAAGCACCTGCCCCTCCTGTGCTTCAGCCCAGCCTTTTATCCCCTCATGCTGATGCACTGCACCTGTGTGCCCTCTGCTCCCTGTGGCATTGGTCAGTGCCCCTGGGCTCGTTAATGGCTCATTAATTTCAATATCACTCACCTGTCCTGCACAGCTGCAGCTCATTAGAATTCACAGAATCTCTGGGTTGGGTTGGAAGAGACCTCCAAGATCATCGAGTCCAACCCAGCCCCAACACCTCAACTAAACCCTGGCACCCAGTGCCACATCCAGGCTGTTTTTAAACACTTCCAGGGATGGTGACTCCACCACCTCCCCAGGCAGACCATTTCAGTACTTTATCACCCTTTCTGTAAAACACTTTCTCCTAATATCCAACCTATATTTCCCTTGGCACAGCTTGAGACTGTGGGACGAGGTTCCACTCCCAATTCCCACGAACTCTGTGCCTACAGAGCATCTGTACGGTCAGGACACACAGTACACCAAACTCAGCGTGAACTTTGTTTCACCTCTTAGACTTACAGGTGAAATTTCCCCCAATTTTTGGTGTTCTAAAAAGAAAAGATTTAGGTCTTTAACACCCCACATGAACGCGGCAGTGAGATGTAATTTTGGTCATTTTCCCTGAGAACACTCATCCATGAGTAACAGAACTATCACAGAGAAAGGAAAATCACTCTGATCCATGGCTATTATTTAATTCCCATCTCTCCACCTCTTGCCTTTCTGAATATCTCGTTTTATGAGGGGAAATCTGCTTTATCAGCTTACCTGCATCATGCTGGGATGTGTGAGGAAGGGTTAAAATTAAAATCCCAGGTTGGATGGAAAGAATGGAGCTCAGGACCAACCTGGGAGGTTGGAAGTGACCCATCTTTTAAATAAAGGATGGTTTGAAAAGCAAGATTTGATAAACAAGAGCCAGGAGAAGAGAAGGAAGAAGGGACAGACATGAGAGGGTTATTCCCAAAAAAAAAGGGGGCAAGGGAAAAGAGCAAAGGTTTCAAATCTTAGCAACTCAAAAACCTCCCCTGGCACCCCAAACTGGGAAACAGCTCCAGGGATCACGGAATACAATCAGAGAACTGAAACACAGACTCATTTAGGTCAGAAAAGATGAATATTTATCAAGCTGAAAGCGGCTGTTTGGTAAATATTATGGCCTAAATGTTACCTGGGCTGTGGGAGTGTAAAATGGCAGCAGTGTTTTCTGTGATAGAGAAGCAGAGCTGGGGGAGACTCAAATATCTTCATTGCAAGTTAATTTTTATGACTATTTTTATAAATGTTTGATTCATTTCTTCATATTAAGTATCAATCTAACAAGAAGCACAAAAATAGGTGTTTATCTCAAAAATGAGCAATATCAACCCTAAGTGGGGCCTCCTACACTTCAGAGATTCCTAAATCATTTTGAAGAATGTCATTTTTTGTTTAACGGAACTGAGTTTCAGCAGCTTTTTCTGCAAAAAGCTCTGCTGGATAAAGCCCTACAACAAAAACCTGCAAAGGAAATTACTTTACCTGACTTTTGGCTCATGGGCTCCAAAGAAAGATGGGCAATTCTGAGCAGTAATGCACAGATGGGATCACATTATTCCCAAGTGTTGGGGAGCACAAGAAACACATTGCTGATGAAATTCAAATACTTGTTTTAAAAGTAAAGAGAAGATTTCCCAGCACGATATTGCAGGTATTAGCAAGATTAGATAAAACAATGCTCTGTGGTTTGGTAATTAATGTGCTCTTTAATTACAATTTATTATCCTGGAGAAAGCCTCCTATTCCCCTGCTGTGTAACTGAGCAATCTGGGACATTAAACACCTCACCATGAGATGCCCAGACCATGAGAAAAATTCACCTTTTATGGAATTAAAAATTCAAGGGACTGCTGTAGGATTTTTCCCATTTTCTTTTCCTACCTGGCAGCCTATCCAGTGCAGTTTTCCATGGAGCAAACAAATTGTTCTGCGGTACCAAGCAGATAAAGGAACCAAATGGAATACAACACAATATTGATCAATTAATGGAGATACATCTGCAGCTTGCCTTGGCATCTCCACCAGACAAACACTAAATAATGCAAGAGATGCTTCTCTCCAGGCAGGAGAATCAGAAAATGCTGCATTTCAGTCCAAATATTGAGCATTATTGAATTCAACATTATATTTAATTTACAGCTTGAGCTGGTTTTGGGGAGCATTAGTTGGCATACAAACAATGCACGTTTCTGTCAGCTGTAAGAAGCTATTCCATAACAATGGGCAATGTGGATGATTTTTCAAACAGAGCATAAAATAAAAATCTTAGTGCCTTCAGTTCCCCAGTTCCAAAGGCTCCAGCCATTTCCTTTCCAGGATGAACATGAGAAGGTGACCAGAGTTAAGGGTCAATAAAAGAGATCGATGCCTCTACAAGCCACCAGCCTGCTCCCAACAGAAACAGCTCCAAAAATCCCTTTAACCACGCAGAACTCAAAATATTTCAGGTTCTGCAGGTCCCCAAGTCTCAGTTCTTTGGTTCTTTATCCTCGGGCACTTCCAGGGATCCAGGGGCAGCCAGAGCCTCACTTCACCCTGTTGCTTTGCAAGATTTGTGGGAGGTTCACTAAAACTTCATGAAATTAAGCTTTTTTTTAATGAAAAAACAGTCCTAGGAGTTGGAGTTGAACGATGCTTGGGGATATTCCATAAAATCCAGGAGGGAACAGCTTCATAAGCCACCAGCCTGCTCCCAACAGAAACAGCTCCAAAAATCCCTTTAACCATGCAGAACTCAAAATATTTTGGGTTCTGCAGGCCACCAAGTCTCAGTTCTTTGGTTCTTTATTCTTGGGCACTTCCAGGGATCCAGGGGCATCCACAGCTGCTCTGGGCAACCAGAGCTTCACCTCATCCTGTTGCTTTGCAAGATTTATGGGAGGCGCAGTAAAACTTCATGAAATTAAACTTTTCTTATGAAAAACCAGTCCTAGGAGTTGGAGTTGAACGATGCTTGGGGATATTCCATGAAATCCAAGAGGGAACAGCTTCCCTTGCTGCCCTGATCCCCAGCAGACATCCCTTGGGCTTCTCAACCAGAGCCTGGCTTTCCCAAATTAAACCCTTCGTGCTAATTACAATGTAGTTGCCAATTTAATTGTGGAGCAATTAAAGTTTTAATTGCTAAGTGGCTGCCTGACTTCAGAGCCGGTCCGATGAAGATGTGCTAAGGCTGGTGTTTGTTTGGGAACACAAACCGGTAGTGGTCCCCATTACTCATGAATTATTCATGGCATTATTCACGGGGTTGTGCCCCGGGCACTGGGAATCCTCCTCTCGGTGCCTGTGGAGTGTTACACTTCACCATGAGGAATATTCCCAATACCAAAACTAAAGCCAGGATTTAGAGGATTTTCTTAAAATAGTGGAAGGTGTCCCTGGTCATGGCAAGGGATGGAACAGGATGAGCTTTAAGGTCCCTTCCAACCCAAATCACCCTGGGATTCTGGACTGAGAAAAAAAACCAGGCTGACACTGAAGAAAACAGGCTTAAAATAGGCTGACAGTTAATTTCCTCTTCTGTGGCTCAAATGGTCCAATTCTGGGAGGTTATTCAGCAATTTACCAGAACACAGACCCTGGCAGAGATTCCCCCATCCCTGGAAGTGTCCAAGGCCAGGTTTTGGATCGCCCTGGGATAGTGCACCCTGGTGCACCTCTGTCCCAGTTTCAGGAATCATGGAAATAGTTCCTGGAAAATCATCTGTACATGGAAAATCATAGAATGGTTTGGAAAGGACCTTCCACTGTCCCAGGGTGATCCTTGGACACTGCCAGGGATGGGGAACCTGTGCTCTGGTGAATTCCTGAATAACCTCCCAGAATGCCAAGTTAAACACAGATAATTTAAACCACAGAAGAGGAAAACCACACATGAATGAAGCACATAAGAACGAAGCAGGATCAATTCTGTCACCTACAACACCACCAGCAAAGCACAGAGGTTTTGTTTGGATGGGGACATTGCAGGTTTTGTCACTCCGAGTCCACCCAATTAAACTTGAAATAACTGGCTTGAAATTAAACTTGAAATCTCTGGTTGAACTGCATGCATGTCCCTCAAATGAATGGAAGGATAAAGTAAATTGCACTCATGTGACTCTCTCAATCAGGAGGATCATTTTTTTCCCCCCAATAATTAAATGGTCGTTTTCTCTTTCCAGGCACAGAAGAAAACAGATTAAGTCGACCTGAGGAACTTGTCAGCCTGTGTGTAATTTATATAATAGACTAAATTTTTTGCAATGCATTATCAGCTCTCCCTTTTTTCTTCCCAGCACTGAGGAAAGGGCACTTGCTGCTTCAAGCCAAAACCTTCCATGACTCCAAATAAATCTGAATTTTAAAGATACAAGAATATCCAAGAGGGCATCTGAGAATCCCAAGTGGATTTCTGTACAA
>NW_005054508.1:216938-228863 GCF_000277835.1 Geospiza fortis | reverse complement strand
CTTCCTTGTATTTCTCCATACCCAGGAGACACCTAGAAGATCTAATTCCTTATTTTCAGTTCTCTGTCCCAGCAGTGCCTTTGGGGGATAAGAGCAATGGATTTTAGTATTATTCACATTCCTGGGCCCTCTACAAGTCCTGGACCTTCAGGAAATAAAAAAAAGGCTGGTTCACCCATGAAGGCACTAATTATTCATCACATTCCCATGCCAGGTTGAAAAATACAAGCACTGCTAGTGAAAAATGAGGAATGTAAAAAAGCAGGGTTCAGCACGAGCTCATGTATTCCTAAGACACAAATTTCATCCCACAACTCCAGAAATGCCAGGAGGGGTGGGAGGAGGATTCCCTCAATTCAGTGCAGCATTCGTGAATGACTATTCAATATTTGATTTCATCTGTGCCTGTTTCACACTTGGACTGCAGCTTGGTTTGTTGGATGCTATTCAAGCTCTGCTCTGAAAACTGAGGAATGATTGTTTGCAGAAAGTTTTCTTTAGGAAATAGCACTCCGGATCTGCAGATTTTCCTGAACAAGGCTGAATATATTGCAAAAATGGTACTTGAGACAAAGCACAAGTTACCCTTACAGTGACAAGCCCCTGTGGAAAATACAAGCCCTGACAGGTTTCCCCCTTACTCAAATTCAGGAAAGTTCTGACAGAATAACTACAAAATCAGTGAGGAAAAAAATAAATAATGCATATTTTGCCAAATTTCAAGTTGTTTTTTCACTGCAAATACTTGAGAGAGTGCTTTGAGTATGAAGAAAATAGCATTTTTCTTTTTCTCCGGGAAAAGCCAAATAAATTCTGATAGCATTTTCTAGACTTATTTGGTTTTAAGCTCCTGCAGCAGCAGTTTAAAGCTCAATCTTTCAGAGCTGTGCAAATGAAGAGGAACTGAACAGGGGCAGCTGGGCAGCCTGGAGACCAATGACCCTGCAGAGCCTCATCCATATCCCATTCCCTAAAACCCTCCAGTGAGATTTACCCTTGTTGGATAAAACCCAAGAGGAAGGGAAATGGAGCCAGACCTGAATTCTGGCTCTCAAACCTCCAGCTCTAAGTGGGGACAAGCTCCAAGTTCCTTCAGCAAATGCATTTGCAGTTGAACAAACTGATTTTAGCTCCTCTCAAACCCTCTGGGGAGGCATTCCCAGTGTGATGGAGCTGGGGCAGTCACTGGGACAGCCTCCCCAAAACCAGACCCTGGAAATCCTCTTTTTTGGGAGGGGATTTCCAGTGCCAAAGTTTATTTAGGAGAACCTGACACCAGCACCAACCCAAAACCAGAAAGTATTTACCAAGCTGGCCCCACCTCCCTGGCAGGGACCCAAAAAATGACATCCTAAAACTGCTTTTTAACACTGGCTTTTAAGAAATCGTTTAGAAACGGAGCTTGAAGCCATGAATCAACGTGTATCGTGTCTGCAGCCTGGAGCTGTGACTTCAGTACCAGCTCTTGGATTTAAACCAAGGCACACTCCAGAGGAAGGATTACTGGAGATAAGAGCACAGCTCCATCCCAGTTTCCAGCCCGGCTGCAGGAGCGTTTTGAAAAGCAGGGAGTGGAAAGAAAGGAGGTGATTGCCGAAATCTGTAACAGCAGCCTGGGGGCAGAGAGGGGCTGGGGGAACTGAGAGCAGCTGAAAAAAGGATAAAGGAACTTCCCCTGGGCTTTAAAGATTGGGACTAAAAGGCAGATGAGAGGAAGGCACAGAGCGCTGAGAGCCAGAGTGTGGCAGCCTGTGGAGATCCCTGAGTCACTGAGGCTGGAAAAAACCCTCCAGGATCTTCCAATCCAAGCTGTGCCTGATGCCCACCCCACCAAACTGCCAACATTCCCCTTGAAAAGAGAATTGGAGAGACTCTATTGAATTATCCCAAAAAAACCACTCTGCCTGCACAGGGGTGGGCACTCCCAACTACCTCCTCCTGTGACCCACACGAGAAAACTCTGCAGCCAAAGCAAAATAAATGGCTTTTTTCCAGGTTCCTCCTCTTTGGGAGAATAGAAAACTAGTTTGGAATTTTTTTTCTATTAAGATGATGATGATGATGATGATTTGATGACTTTTTTGTGGCAGGTGTGTCATAATTGAGATGGAGGCAATACAAAGCAACACACTCCATTCTCAGAAGGCTGCAAACTGTTTTTATTCTAGCATGCATGCTTTTTCTACATTCTTACAAAGCTCATAAGTTTACACTCCACTCATTGGTCACAAAGTGATCACTGGAATAGGCAGTTAGAGGTTTCTCTTATTTATCCTTCTTTCTTTCTTGGTTTCTATGTCAATGACCTTGGTAGGAAATTCTTTCAGGGGTAAACATGGATCTTCTTACCAAACTTCTCTGTGGCTCACAGAAGTTGCTGTAAAACCTCTTCCACACAGGTGGGCTGGACTCTCTCCCAACGGGAAATGCACATCCTCAAAAACCATATAAAACATCAAAAACTAGACCCACAGACATATCTTCAACCTGGTTTTCCAAGATCTTTCCAAGTGTAATACAGATCCCTGCTCAGGGTTATGGAGAGGTGACCTCCAGAGCTCCAGCACAACCTTGGTTCTTGTGGGACTCACAGATATTTTGTCTGATGTAAGATCTCCTTCAGCACCAATGCACACAGAAAACAGCCTTAAGCTGCCCCAAGGAAGGTTTAAATTGGATTTTGGGAAGTATCTCTTCACAGGAAGGGGCTGCTGGAAGAGGTGGAATCAGCATCCCTGGAACTGGGATGTGCCACCCCGGAACAAGCACTGATCCCACACTCTGCCCCTCAGCTGGACAGCTCCCAGAAAATGAACAGCTCTGCCTGATTCATCCATCAGGAGGCTGAAAAAAGGAAGGAAAGGAAAGTCTGGGATGCTTGGGGAAAGCAACAAAAGGCGTGGTTTGCTCAGTTGGATTTTTGAGGAACTCAAGGCGTTAAGCTTGAACTTAATTCAAGAAGATCTGCTAAGAGTGGGAGATACTGGAGTTTATCCTCACACACCCTCCCTTATCCCAATCCTTCTGTAGCCCAGATGTGACCAGAGAGAAGGGATGAGTTTCCTATTTCCCCTGGATAAAATATTGAAAAGCTCAAACACCCTTCAGGGCACGCCTGTCTAATTTGCCTCACTCTTACCTGGACAAATAACAAGTTTCAATCTCAAAAGCAAACAAACCCAAACGCAATCTGCTTTTCCCCCATGCATTCTGTGGAAGGACACTGCTTGCCTTGCTGAGCTGCAATGTTTGTCCCAAATTTTGGTTCAGCACCTCTTAACCTGGAATTACAGCTCCAAAAATTCCAGGAGTGCAAACTGACCCTTTTTTGGTACTCAAAGCCTTTTGTGAGCAAAACTCTGATTTGTTTCATTTTCACAGCCCTTCTAAGACACTTGGTTAAAATAATCCCCCTTAAAACACTGAGATGTTCCCTGTGGAATAGTCTGAGAAAAGACATTTTGCTCACCTGCCCCAAACAACTGTTAGATCCTGCCATCCAAATTTATTTCCCAGTTGCAAACCTCCTCCCTTGCTTTTCAGAGCTCTCATTTTCATTTCTTGGCCTTTCAAAATAGTTTGGAAGCATTTCAGCATGAGAGAAAACAGCCTTAAGCTGCCCCAAGGAAGGTTAAAATTGGATTTTGGGAAGTATTTCTTCACAGGAAGGGTGGTCAGGCATTGGAAGGGGCTGCTGGAGGAGGTGGAATCAGCATCCCTGGAAGTGTTGGAAAGTCATGTGGATGTGGCATTTGGGGACATGGATTAGAGATGCCTTGGCAGTGCTGAGTTAATGGACTCAATCTTGGAGGGCTTTTCAACCTTAATGATTCTATGTCAAAATGTTAACCAAAAAAAAAAAACCCTACCAAAAACAAAAGTTGAAGCTATAAAGAAATAAAACAGAGAAACTGAGGAGTCTGTTTTAATTTATCCTTCAATCAAACTGAAAATCACTTTTGATGTGGGATTGATAAGTGATACTGGGACATGCATTCACTGCAGTCTCATATCAAAGATAACAGACCAAACCCAGAGGCTGAGATCCCTAAAAAAGCAGCACAAATTCATTCCCTTCTTTCCCTTTTTACCAGGAGAATCTTGCACTTGAAAGGCAGCAATAAAAGAACAAATATATTTAAAAACCCTGAGACAGCCACTTCCTAGAGAAGCTGTAACTCACAGAAATAAAAAATTAATATTGATAAAAATTTACACACCCATCATATTTGACACTGCTCTGCAGGTGCACAATCCACACATCAATCTGCCTGGAACAAATCCCAGTGCCAAACACTGACAGCTCTGCGAGGAAATCCTACAAAAACTCCTCACCCCAGAGGGTTTGAGAGGAGCTAAAATCAGTTTGTTCAACTCCAAATGCATTTGCTGAAGGGACTTGGAGCTTGTCCCCACTTACAGCTGGAGGTTTGAGAGCCAGAATTCAGGTCTGGCTCCATTTCCCTTCCTCTTGGGTTTTATCCAACAAGGGTAAATCTCACTGGAGGGTTTTAGGGAATGGGATATGGATGAGGCTCTGCAGGGTCATTGGTCTCCAGGCTGCCCAGCTGCCCCTGTTCCATTCCTCTTCATTTGCACAGCTCTAAAAGATTGAGCTTTAAACTGCTGCTGCAGGAGCTTAAAACCAAATAAGTCTAGAAAATGCTATCAGAATTTATTTGGCTTTTCCCAGGGAGACTGGGAAAAATGCTATTTTCTTCATACTCAAAGCACACCACAATAATTGTGTGGGGTTGGGGGGGTTTATTTTGCCCAAATGCTCCAATGCCATTGTGAAAAATGCATGTATTTTATGATTGGCTTTTTGCAAATATTAAAATGAATATTATATGTGTTGTGTTAGAAAGTAATGCTGTATTAATTCTCTTAAGTAGTGTGTTAAATACAGTTTTAGGTTATAAAAAATGTTAAAATAGAAACTATGCTGTGTAAGATACTTTTTTTAAAGAAAGGACTCGCAGCGAGATAGCAGCCACAGGACACCTGAATCTTTCAGAGAAAGAGAATTTATTGCTCTCTTATCAGAAGAAATGAACTTCTTCCTGCCTCAAAGGCGCTGTTAGGACTCAGAGGAAGAAGTTGAGGATGACCAGACAGAATCCCGTGTTTGAATGGAATTTATGCATCATGGATGAGGTGGCAACAGGCTGTTGCTTTTAAGGGTTAATTCTCTGTTAATGTGGTTCCTTTTTCGGGCTCGTGCTGCCCAGATAAAGGTACCCGGACTGTCTGTAACTCTCTGTTCTTATTGTCTCATATTGTCCTAATACAAATTGTCCAAATTATTATTACTCTAATTGTATTACTATTTTTATAACCATTTTATTACTATTAAACTTTTACAATTTTAAAAACAAGTGATTGGCGTTTTTCACAGTCATAATACTTTTTAAGGCCACTGCAGCCTTAGTGATGTCACACATGCTCACAACTCCTTCCTGTGGTAAATAATGTGAGGAGATGACTAAATCCACCTGAGGGACACCTGAGATTAGGATTTATTTGTTCCTTCCAGCCCACAGGGTTTGAGCAAAGAGCCAAACTGCTCTGAGTGATGAATGACTGCAAGTCCACATTTCCCACCCCAGGTCTCCTGTTCTCACAGCACAGCTCCTCTCTCCCCTATTTTCCACATTTTCCGGGTAAATAAACACCTGGGGTGAGGCTGAAGGGGCTGGGCAGGCAGAGCTCTCACTGGAGTGACTCGGATGCAGCAGCAGCAGATCTCCACTAAATCAATATTTTCACCTGACACCTGCAATGAGCCCAGCTCTGAGTTACACAGAAGCAGCAGCACTTTGGTGCTTTCACTCCTTGTCCAGGCACGAGGGGTTTGGAATTGCTGGTCGATGAAACTTGGCAGGTTCCTGACAGCAAAGTGCTCCTGACAGAACAGGTGCTGCAGAATTTCACTCTGCTTTTTCTCCCCTGAAGGCAGGGAGGGAAGGATTTCTTGAGAAAACAAATCCTTTCTCATTTAACAGAAATAATTCTGCTCTGCTCAGATTCCCAACTACCTTCACAGCACAGTGAAAAACTCTATTTAAGCTTCTTCACTGGGAAAGAAAGGTGCAGGCAGGGCCCTGAGGAGCTGCTCCCCTTGCCATTTTATCCTGCAGCCTCCCAGGGAGATGGATGCCTGTGATTTCCTTATTTCACCCCAATATTTAGTCCAGTTTGCACCTAACTCTGATTTAAGACCTCCAAAGCATCCTGTGGGAAAAGGAAAGACAGTTCAGAGCCGTTTCCTTCTAGGAAGAGAGGGCAAAATAACATCAGTGGCTCAACCTGAGTTTTATTAAAAATGCCAAGTGGATCATAAAGCATCCAGAACAACTGAGAAGAGAAGCAGGAATAGGAGAAAAGTGTCAGCAGCAAACAAAGTTGGGAATCCCTGGAGACTCTCACATGCCTGGAGGGTTCAGGCTCCATCACAACATGGAAACAATGACACCTATGAAATAATGATTTCATTGCTCTAAAAGATTCTGCTCCTTTATTGCCCCAATTCCCTCTCTGTTGGTCTCACAAATGATTCTTTGTGGTTTCTCCCAGAGCTTTTCAAGGGCTGCTTCCTTCCACAGAACTCCAAAAATCCAGAGTTCACTGGGAAACAGGGAAAGGATGGGAGACAGGTTGGATTAAACAGAATTGTTCTGCCTTGCCTCTGCTAAAATATGGAGTTTTCCTGAAAGCCATGTAGGGATAACCTCACTGCAGACAGCAGAGAAAGGGAATGGTGGCAGTGGTTGGGAAAACATTGGGAATCAGTAATTTGGACAAAAATAATTGTCCAATGAACAGTAGGAGGTTATTTGATTCAAAGAATAACAAACAGGAAGAAAGGGAGAGAAACTAAATATGTAAAATCAAGTCTTGATTCTGACAGAAAGAGAAAAGTGGAATTTATGATCCAAGGGCTGTTTGTTCCAATAGTCAAATGCCCTGAGCTGACAATCAGGGTGGCAGCTCTCAGACAAGAAACCAGGGCTTAAACCACACTAAATCAGAGAACGCCAGGATGGTTTGAGTGGAAGAGCCCTTAAAGACCATCTCATTCCTGCCTCGGGCCAGGGCAGGAGCAGGCCAGGTGTGAGCACACAAAAATCCTCCTTCAAATCTTGATTTCGCCAGAGCTGCTTTTCACTTTTGCTCTTCTCTGGAAAACCCAGCACTGCTGACCCCACAGCAGTGAGTCAAACACACCCCAGCAAAGCCTGCCCTGTGCTGGCAGGCATGGAGCAGCCCAGGAGGCAGCTGAGCGCTTCTGAAGCACAAAGAGAATTCAGAAAAGAAACCCTGGTGTGCAGGGGGAAGTGGCATTTTTGGGAATAGATATCCCCAGGAATGGAAATCAGCATAGCAGGAGCCCTTTGGCTTGTTCAAACACAACACAAAGGGCTGTGAGGAAGTTTGGACCCATTTTATACAATCTTGGAAAATGCAGGTAGGAACCTGCATTTCAAGAAATAAATTTAATAAATAAATAAATAAATAAATAAATTTATAAAATTATTTCTAATTCTAAAAATAAAGAAATTGCATTTATAATTTTAATAAATAAAATTGTTTTAATAAATAAAATTATTTTAATAAATAAGATTATTTATTTTTACAAATTTTGCCGGGTGATCACTGCCTGAGCAAGACACTCCTTGGAAGTAAGTACGAGCTCTCATTCCAAATCTAAGGTGACAAATGGGCAAATGACAAGATTGGAAACACTTTGTGATATAAAGGAACGTGATTTCTCTGTCAAATGTGTTTGAAGTCTCCTCTGAAAACACACCAAATTGAGTTTTAATTACTTTTGCATACATCAAGTCTGTACTGAACTTTGAAGTAGCAAAGCTTCACTTCACTCACTGCTGCTGCAATTTGCACCACTCCAGGTTAATGCAATGTCTGCTCGCTACAAATGTGAAATGCATTCTCTTATGAGCTGCTACTTCATGTTTGCAAATCAGCACGTTGGCTGGGCTCAGAAAATGTGATTTATTACTGTCTGGGACATGAGAGAGCAGCAGGAAGCAGCTTCTGATGATGGAGGGAATACAGAGTGACAAGTCCCATTTGCTCCTGAGCTCTGTCACTGTGGAAAAGGGGGGGAAAAATCTGATCTTGCTCTCTCTGCAAGTGCAGAAAACAAAGCACCCAGATCTGATCATCTGCCTGCAAACAATTTCTCAGCTCACAGGCAGTGGCTTCGTGTGACAAGGTGCCCTGAAGAGACTTTTCCTCAGCAGGCCAGGAAGTTCTGGTAATCCTGGAACAGCAAAAGTGCAAGGGCCAAAGATAAAAGCCAAACTTATCAAGTACTAGTGCCCTGGCCAACAAAACCAGGGTAGGAGTTTGGAGTTTGGATGGGAAACAGGTCTGGCTGTTTGGAATTATTTTCCCGTGGCAAACACCTGTTTTCATGCCACAGCCCAGGGCTGGAACACTGCTGCCTCCTCCATTCCCACACTGGCTGCTTCCTCACAGCACCTGGGAAGCCGAATCCCAAAATCACACAATCCAACGCAGTCCTGGGCTGGAAAGGACCTTAAATCCTATCTCATTCCCCCCCTGCCATGACCAGAGACACCTTCCACTGTCCCAGGCTGCTCCAGCCTGGCCTTGGGCACTGCCAGGGATCCAGGGGCAGCCCCAGCTGCTCTGGGCACCCTGTGCCAGGGCCTGCCCACCCTGCCAGGGAACAATTCCTAATTCCCAATATCCCATCCAGCCCTGCCCTCTGGCAGTCTGAACCCATTCCCTGTGTCCCGTCCCTCCATCCCTTGTCCCCAGTCCCTCTCCAGCTCTCCTGGAGCCCCTTTAGGCTCTGGAAGGGGCTCTGAGCTCTCCCTGGAGCCTTCTCTTCGCCAGGTGAACGCCCCCAGCCTTTCTGGATTTGTCCCCAGCATGGATGCAAACACTCACACATAAAATTTTTATTCCTTTCCTTGCTAAACTTTTCACAGTCTCCACCACTCATTTTTTAGAAGGCATGAGAAGAGGAAGGAGAGGGTGAGCATGGCTCAGAGAGTGCTTTGGGTGTGGAAATCTGGAGAGCTACATGAACTGATCCCTAATTAACCTCTACCAAACCCATCAGGGCGGCAGGGCCTGGGTGAATGCACACAAGTGTACAAAACAAAGTTCACAGGAGGCTGAAGGCTGGAATTGCAGGAGGGAACATCACTTCAGGAGAAACATCCACAAAAGAGCTGGAAAGGTTACGGATGAGAGCTTCTGAAAAGAAACACAGAACCACCCACAAAGCTCATCTGCTTTGTTTTCTTTTCTCTGTGAGTGCAGAGGGAGACGAGAGGAGGAGGACACCAAGCCAAAGAGGGTCCCAACACTGAACTTTCACATGGATTTCTCCTCTGAAGGAGGTGATTTACTCCTTTCCATTGTATTTTCAAGAACCAACTCTTTCTCAAGAGGACATATTAACTTCTGTTCCATTGTGCAGTTTACGTAAAGCTTTTTTTTTCCTACTCCTCCAAGTGACTGCCTTTCTTCTACAACCTGGAATTGCCCTGACATTTCTGCAGGTTTTTAATATCAAGCACATAATATTCTATTGAACCCTAAAGGACAGTGAAACTGTGCCTTGCACAACACTGCAGAGCCATAAATTCAGATGATGATCACAGGTGCTTTATATTTGTCATCAAAAAGGTGCAAAGTCTCTCAAAGAGAAACCCTGTGAGGATACTCCAAACTCAGCCATGGGAGAAAGCTGTCCTCCCCAAAAATCAATTCATCATGCTCTGGATGAGCAAACCCCTTTCCAAGTGATGGTCTCATGATTGAATATCATCACCTCCTCAACATGATTTACCCCCAGAGATGGAAAATGAAAAACAGCACTATTGTAGTTGATGAGTTGCTGATCCGTCCTTAAGCTTTGCCCTTGGCAAATTTGACTGGAAATGTGAGGAATTTTGAAAGAATTCGAGAACAGGACTTCTGAGGTGTTTTAGATGATGTGATTTGTTTTACTTATCTTCTACACAGGCAGGAAGGGTGAGTTCAGCTCACATCTTCACCACATGGTTCAGAAGGTCACAGGACTCCTAGTTACAAGACTTTTTAAGAATTTATTGACTAATAAAAACACTGCCAACAAGGAAATTCATGCTTTAGACCCAATTCTTAAATATTTCGTCTTATGAACTCATGTTACACTGTAAGCTTTCTTAAACAATCATGTTATGACACACAAACCTACAGTACTGTGTTCTAAACTCCTTGTTTACCCCTGTAACTACTTTTATTTTTATATCTTAAACACTAAACTCTAAACTTTCCTCTTCTTAGCTTAACATGTCTCTGCTTTAAACTACAAATCCACATTCTCACTTCTAGCAATTAAGTTTGGGAGCCTTTTCCAAGGTCTCAGATCAAATCCTGTGTTTAATTCTGAGTTTTGGCTTCCAGGCCCAAAGTTCTGAGAGCTCCTTGCATGTCGGATTCCAACAGTAAAAAAACCCAAATGAAGCTGAGAATTTTTGCTGGGTTAAACAGGTTATAACCAAGAGTAAGCAAGCAGAAACCCTCCTACCCCAGGGAGGCTCTGTGGGCAATCTGCAGCACCACAGAGATGGAGCCTCAATGGGCAGAGGTGCATCACACATTTCCCAATTCCCACAAGGAAAGCAGGACAGTGACTCCGTGCCCTGAGCAGGGTAAGGGTCTGGATGGCTCCTGCTCCCACGTTCTGGCTGTCACTAAGGACAGGCTCAGTGCCAGAGGAGCTACAGGGAGGGAGGGAGCTCCTTGTGCTGCCAGCCGAAAGGCCAGGTGTGAGCCGAGCCAGCCACGTCCTGCTGAGCCATTAATGAGGAGACAGAGCTGGCTGACAGCACAAACCTGCTCTCAGCTGCTCCTCCAGCCTCCCTCAGTCCCCTCTGACCTTCCCCACAGCCACCACAGGGAAACATGTGGCACCAGCACCTCAGGGACTGAGGGATTTGCAGCTGCTAAATAAGGTTTTAAATCCACCTGCCTGGCTGCCACTTATCAGAGGACCTGACAGTGCCAGGAGCTACCTGGAGGTCCACCTGAGCCTGGAGCAGCTCTCCCAAGGATGCTGGCTGCCCACCTGCCTCTGAGGAAGGGGGACATCATTGAGGCTGAAGGCTGGTTCATTGTTCCTCAGCAGATAATCCATCCCAGGGATCAGGATTAAGGAAAGGATCACCTGGAGAATGCTCTAACAGGGCAGAGATCCCATAAACCTCTGGTGTCCCACAGGGAGGACGTGTTCATTGTGCTGCTCAGCAGGCACTTTGCCAACAGCACAAAGTGCCAGGATTCTGCTCTCTCATCCCTCATGGACAGCTAAAGATGGCTGTGACAACAGATATAAAATGTACCCAAAGTCTGGTATTAAGCACCAAAGATTTAGTTCCAGCCTATCCAGAAGACAAGCTGCTTTCTTGTATTAACTACAAGCTTTCACTGGGAGGAGAGAAAAAATCCCATTCAAGAGGCACTTTAGGAATTCAAAAGCACAACCTCATGTATCTGAGGGCTTCACAATTAAAGAAATGGAAGATAGTCCTTCCTGTCAGCAATTTGACAGCCTGCCTGCTGGATTTAGATTTCTATTTGGAGAGGAAACATTACTTTGGATACCTTGAGATGGCAAGATTCAAATAGAAAATGAAAACAGCAGGAGAAGAATAAAGTATAGACACCTGTAGGGATGGTCCAGCTAAACCATGCCCCAGGAGGAGGACGTCATGCAAACCACAAACACGCCCAGAAATGCCAGTCTGAGCAGGATAGTGTGTAAAATACCACAGAATGCAAGATGGGAGAAAGGGATTCATCAAATCCCAAGGGCTCCAGAGGGCACAGACGAGTGACTGCCAGAGCTGCTGTGTCCGGGGAACCCAGCGATTTATT
>NW_005054508.1:206281-216191 GCF_000277835.1 Geospiza fortis | reverse complement strand
CATCCATCATCCATCCATCCATCCATCCATCCATCCATCCATCCATCATCCATTCATCCATCATCCATCCATCCATCATCCACCATCCATCCATCCATCCATCCATCCATCCTCCATCCAATGACATTAAACAATTAAATATCATTGTTTACATTTTCCTAATTTTCCTTAGTCGGATAATTATGTTTCTGGGCAATTTGGGAAACAGGAATGTTGTGAAATAAAGACTTAATTTGCTTAATTTGATGTACCTGTCCCATCCCTATTTCCCAGCAAGAAGGAAAGGCCTCTCCTCAGATTCCAGTGGCTCTGTTGTTCCCACAACTGCAATTCCCTTTGTGCAATTAAATTCATTAAAAGCCACACATGGATATATCCAATTCTCTTAACTTCCACTTCAGGGAAGAACAGGCAAGAGCTGGGAGAGCAAAAGGCTGAGCAAGGAGTGTCTGGAAGGGTTCATAACAAAAGTAAATTTGCATTAAAATTTGAAACCTGGAAGATTTTGGTACAAGTGGCCACATTTTCTCTTTTCCAGAGAGAAGTCAGGGAAGATTTACTGCTCCAACTCCATGCACTCTTATCTCCCCCACACACACTGACAGGAGCAGAATTAGGAAATAATTGAAACTCCATTGCAGAACAAGAGCTACAAACTCCTGATCAGCATCAGCAACATCAACCCCACTGAGGGGGAAAATAAATATTTCCACAGCAGCAGGCACAGATTGTTTTACCTCTCTTGATCGTGGAGCTGCTCAGCCAAGACTTGTTAACAGCAATGCATTCCAAGGAGCCCAATTTCATCCCAGACCACCCTGATTTTTCTATCTTTTATTTTTCTATCTTTTATTTGTGTTGAGCACATAACTCCAAGGGCACAGATGGGTTATGGAATCAAGGTCACTGTTACACTTCTAATTTATGACTTAAAATGGCAAAGGAGGGCTGACAATTTCCTTACATTTAGGAACCAATTAGGAGCAATTTATTACAGATAATTTCTGAGGATTGCCACGAAGCTGCTGGTAGGGGGAGGGGCACATTAACTCACTGTTTACACACTGTTTACTTACAGTTTGTCCCTGCATTTCCTCTCTACAAGCAGCTCTTCAGAGCGCCTGAATTTGTTGGAACAACACTGCAGAGTTGTAACCTACCATTGATTTTTACTTAACCCATTTCCTACTGGAATTGTTGCATTGGAAAACAAACCTGCATTTTCTCCCGAGGTTTTTGGGTTCATTTATCAGCCTGGTTCATCCCAGAGATTTAAGCCATGGATTAGACATACAACTCCTAAATCTGTCCATAATTTTGAGGGGTTTGGTTCATTTCTGGCCTGGTTCATCCCAGAGATTTAACCCATGGATTGGACATACAAACCCTAAATATGTCCATAATTTTGGGGACATTGCGGTTTTTGGGCACCAGAAATTCCAAAAGGACCGATTTGATTCAGTTCATGGAAGCTGAGGAGCTACTGGAACCCAAATTCCACATTCAGGAGGGGCAGATCCACATGGAAACGGGGTGATGGAGCTGCTCAGGGCCAAGAAGGCGCTAAGCCCTGTCCAGCCCAACTGAGGATATTCTCCCTCAGGCTATGGGAATGGGTGGAAAGCTGCACATGGAAGCAGCAAGTCCCAGAGAGCTGGGACTGCTTGGACAGAGAGATTTGGAAAGAGAAATTTAAGATCTGGATGGACTTGTGGGATCTACCCCAGGCCATCTCTCCCACCCTGCTCAGGACACTGGTGCAGGACTGTGCTGCTGGCAAGTCACAGGGCTTGCATCCCAACCATAACCAACCTGAAATATGAAATTTTGGGTCAAACTGGGACACGGGAATTCTGGATTTCACCTTTTACCAGAGGCAGCACCAGGGCAGAGAAGATTCTTCCTGCAGGTGAGGCCACCCGGAGCCCAAAGCCAGGGATTTGTGTTTGACTTGAGAACTTCACCAGCACTCTGCTAACAGTTTGTTGTCCCAGTTTAATTGAGCACGAGCACTTAACATTTACTTTTCCCAGGCAATTGAGCAGGGAAAACTCAGTGCCACACCCACACAAACTCAGCAGATCCCAGTACAGCCAGCCAGCTACAGTTTAATGGGAACAGCTACAAATGTGGCACTGCCATCCCAGCAGCTCCACAAGGAGTTCCTTGCTCAGAAGCATAAGAGAGGACACAGGGCAGCCCCCACAGCAGGTGACACAGAGAAATTTGGTAATGTTGGGAAGGAAACCTTCCCTGGCAGGGTGGGGAGGTTGCTCAGAGAAGCTGTGGCTGCTCTTAGATCCCTGGAAGTGTCCAAGGCCACATTGGATGGGGGCTTGGATCACCCTGGGACAGTGGAAGGTACAGCAGTGTTGGAATCCTGGTTGCTGAGAACTTTAGACTTTCTGTGCTGACAGGCACTGACCCCCAGTGGAACACTGCATTTGACCTGAGGCCATGGAGAAGCTTCCAGAATTGAATAATAGAATTCAATTCTATCTGAATGAATGATAGAATTGAATTCTTGCTATAATCTGGGATTGTGGGTGTGGAGTTTGAATAGAAGTGTGTAATATCACAAAGTAAAAAACTTCAAGGTTTTATAATACAGTAATATATATAAACAAGATGGAGGTTTTAGGGCAGAGGCTGGTCCTTCTTTTTTACCTTCTTCTCCACCTTCTTCTCCATGGGTTTGGGTGGTTTTGTGTAATTGGATAAAAAAGTCCCCATTGCAGGCCATGGGTGGTTGGTTATTGAGTTAAAAGTAAAAATAATTCAGGTGTCATTTCTTAATTAAACAGTTTATCCTTAAAACGCCTTGTAAAGAAAGAAATACTACCCCAATTTTTTAGTTTGTTAGAGGGAAGTGCTGTAGAACTCACAGTTTGTGAGACTGTAATATAGATAAGAAGTAATAAACATCTGAGTCCAAACAAGAAATACCATGTCACACATTTAATCCCGACCCTAATAAAAAACAAGTTAAAACTCAACACAGCAGCTTCTACTCAAGACAAACTTTGGGAGAAATTCAGCCAGAGGAATGGATTTGAGAGCTTGGGATCCTTTCTGAGGCCTCAGGCACAGCCCTTGCTCATAGTGTGATGTGTCTAATCACACCCAGCTCTCACTTTAAAGGATACCAGTGCCAAATTCTTTAACTCCCAGAGCCAAGCTCTTTGGATTATCAATGAGGAACCAGGATAACCAAGTTTTTTGACTCATGGAGCCTATTTGGAGCCGAGGGAAATTATAGCAACGAAAAAAAGAGCACATGGCCACACAGGGAGCTGTTTTTCCAGACTGCCCTCCACCGCTCAGAGGTTAATGCAGCGCTCTCCAAGCCCTGCTCAGAGGTGGAACGTGGCTTTTCAGGCACACTCCAATTTGCCATGATTCCCCTGGCACTTAGAGAGTCACTGATCCCCCAGCTAATCCTGCAGCACAGCCCTGCAGGACAAGAAACAGTGCTGATAGTGGAGGGTGAAAATCAAAGCTGAATTTGTGCAGTTTGAGGGGGCTTCTGGTTAAAAGCTGCTCTTAAGGAAAGGATCCTGACAGGCTTTGAACTTCCCTATCCAGGAAACAGAAGGAAGAAAAGAGATTTAGGCTGCAGGATGATCTCTGCTGTCTGGGAGCATTTACACACAGGGGCTGCTGAGGCAGGAAAGCATCAAAATATGAGGGAGATTTGGGGCCTGAGGAGGGGAAAAAGAGCCAGGGATAGAGTTTGGAGTAGGGTTGGGGTTTGAACCCTGCCCAGTGCCAGCACTAAACCACCACTGACACAGAGCTATGGCTGCATTTGAGCCCTTCTTTCCCTGTGCCTTCCACTGCTGCCCACACAATGACAGTGCCTCATTTTCCCAAGGGAATCACCATTCAAGTGATCCCAAAAGACCTCCAAGAACATCAAATTCTTGACTGAACACCACCACATCAAATAAACCACAGCACAAAGAGGTATGAGGAGCTGCAGCTTTTCCTCTGGGTTTTCCTTCCCCACTTTTATGGAGCTGTAATTCCCACCACAGTCCCAAGGATGGGAACCGTGTGTCTGTGACAGACTTGAAACTCTGTCACAGCACCCAGTGAGAAAGGATGGGAGTGGGATTTACAAAATAGCTTCTCTGCCAAGTTCAGACACAGAAAACATCACCACAAGGAACATTTTTGATGATTGAGCCTGGAAGGCAGGAGGTATCCTGGAAGGAGAACCCATGGAAGTATGAGGGGCAATAGGAGACACAAGTTTCACACAGAGCAATTCCCAAACCCCAAGAGCTCTGCCTGCTCCAGCTGATGACAAATCACAATTTAAGGAGAAAATCAGGCAGCTCCATTCCTACCAAACGCTAATTCCGTGCAATAGCTCTCCCTGACAGAAAAAAAAAGAAGTAAAAACCACGGCGGGGTGGTTGTGAAGTGATGCAATCAATCCGCATCTAAGTGGCACATTAACAACCACAATTACCAGTTCATCTTTCCCAATTTGTGTGTGCAGATTCTTAAAAGTCAGAGCTGGAGCTGCGCACATCTTTTAAAGGAGAGGGAAATTAGGAGATCCTGCGTAGGCAGCCCTTCTCTGGGGGTTTGGTTTTGCACCATTATTGATGAAACACAAATTCCTGAGCCCTCACATTTTGTTATTTTGCTGGTTTTCCATTGCCAGAACTCCTGCTGGGCTTGCCAGTGGGAGGCACAGGAAGAACTGAAGTGAGCAAGAGCTGCCTTGGCAGCAATGAGGAGCCAGGGGCAGCAGCCTCCAACAGTTCCAGGTTTCACTGATGCTCTCATACTCCACAGACATCTCCAGATCTTTGGGGACAAGCCCCAGGATGCTTTTCAGTGCAGCAAACCAGCTCAGAGAAAAAGGATGGTGAAGGGGAACAGAGAATCATGGAGTGGTTTGGGGTGGAAGGGACCTCAAAGCCCATCAACTACAATAATGCTGTTTTAAATTTTCCATCTCCAGGGTAAAATCATGTTGGGGAGGTGCCACCACCCCTGCCATGGGCAGGGACACCTTCCACTATCCCAGGCTGCTCCAAACCCTGTCCAACCTGGCCTTGGACACTTCCAGGGATCCAGGGGCAGCCACAGCTTGTGTAGAAAACTTGCTGATACTAATTTGAAGCAGTTCTGAAAGCTGAGGGAATATTTTGTCTTGTCTTGATTCTCTGTTCCCCTTAACCCTCGTTTTTCTTTTGCTGGCAGGCAGCACCAACCTTCAGAGCCTGGACTGGTTTTCCCTGGCAAACCCTACCTCTGTTTGCCAATCAAGTGTGTTTTAGCCAACACGACAGCTAAATGATGTTTTTTGCTTTTGTTGCTTTCCTATTTGGAGAATTTTCCAAAGCCCCATTTGGAGAATCTGCCAGCTCTGTAAATATTGTGTGTGCAGAGCATATGTTGTAATAAATACCAGGATATACATTAAGGGAGAGCACACATTAATGGCTGCTTTGTTATTCTGCTGCCTGAGGTGGAATTTCATCTCCTGCAATGCCAAAATTTCACCCTCCATCCCCAGCTGTGACAGGTTTTTGCCACCTTAGAGCACCAGAGACCACTGCAGAGCACTCCAGATCGTTTCCCAGCTAAGCTATTTGACCTAAATTTCTTCCAAAATATGATTAAAAGAGAGAAGTTTTAATTTTAAAAAATCCTATTTGTGCTTTATTTTGTTAAGTACACATTAATAATAACTCACAAATCCCAGCTCCCCAGTGAACAGCCCTGCATGACAAGGCTGATTCATGGATACAACAGGAATTTTTTTAATTGTGTATTAAATACAGAAGGAACCAAATACAGCAGAAGACCCAAATCTTGGCCAAACCTCCCAGAACCTTTCCATGGCTTCTAACCCCATTAGAGCTGAAAGATCATGGACTCATGGATTATTTTGGGTTGGAAGGGACTTTAAACCTCATCTCACCCCACCCCCTGCCATGGGCAGGGACACCTTCCCCTATCCCAGGCTGCTCCAAGCCCCATCCAGCCCAGCCTAGCAGAGAATTGTTGTTTTTCAGACTCCAAACCAGCACTCTGGTCACAAGCAGGAATTCAAGAACACATCTTTCATCTTCCTGAAGGATTTTGTGAGCACTGCAACTGCCTCAGGCTGGCTGAGACGTTCCCTGCACCACGCAGGGATCCTCTCACCTCCCTTCCCATCCTCTCACTTTTCCCAGATAATAAAACCTCTGGGAATTCAGGCAAAGAGGTGCCCACAAATCAAGGCC
Source organism: Geospiza fortis (assembly GCF_000277835.1). NCBI lineage: Eukaryota > Metazoa > Chordata > Aves > Passeriformes > Thraupidae > Geospiza > Geospiza fortis. The sequence continues at coordinate 209,940 of NW_005054508.1, read as the reverse complement.
TGCCATTTCTTCCTTTGGCTGGTGACAAACAGCCCCATGAGGAAAAGGAAAAAAGCAGTGTCTGCAATAAAACCCTGCCAGCTTTTCTTTTCCTAAGGCTGTTTGTCATTCTTCAGGGTATCCGAGAAATGAGCTCAAGGAATTTGATCAAAATTGCTAATTTTGGAGCCAAGCACATCCCAACTCAACACCTGGGAAGTCTTTTATTTTCCCTCTTAAACAGAACCAAGAGTTTGCCTTGAATCACAGAACTCCAGAATGGTTTGGGTTGGAAGGGACTTTAAACCCCATCCTGTTCCATCCCTTGCCAATCTGCTTCCCTGCTGTCTCACACCCAATTTTCCTCTGGAATTAAAGTGGTGAAGGATCCATGTGGGAAACAAAGGTGGGCACCTGCATGGCTGCCCTTGCAGGGGGAAAAATAAAGAAGTATTTTTTAACAGACAGAAGCTGTCCCCTGAAATGAGATGGATGAATTTACTCCCAGAGATTGATGAGAGAAAACTCATAAATAAAGGGAGAGAGGGAAATCTTCTGGGAGGGTACAAGAGCACAGAAATCCAGGTCTGCACTCCACAATCCCCTAAGGGAATCCCTGCCTGGGGTCTGCAAACCAGAGGGATTCCTGTAGGAACCCCAGCTCTGCCTCTGCTGGGCATGGGCACACCAGGAATTCCTGTCCATGAACTCCCATTTGGGTGGGATTGGGAGCCTGGAGACTCCAGCTCTGCCCCACCTTCAGGAGCTCCAGCCACAGGGATTTGCTCTGTATTTGGGCAAAACTCCCAAAATGAGACCAGTGATGAAGCCTGAGGAAAGTTACACATGGAATACCTCTCCTTTCCTTGTGTTCTGAAGAGCGGAACATAAAAATGCTAAAATCCCAAGTGGGTTCCTCATGATTGATGCACTGATGAGTTGATCAAACAGTGCAAGGACTTCTTTATTGCTGTAAATGCTGATTTAACTCAGCACATCAGCAGCATTTCCTTGATTTATTTTCATCTTCATAAAACAAAAGATTTAAATTATTCCTCTTTTAATTGCTGTGCTTAAACCAAACACGCAGCCTTAGAAAGTAACAGGTAGACACAGAAAGACAAAAACAATCCCTTTTTTGGCCCTGATTAATTTTAGCCCAGCTAATTACAGGCAATTACACCCAGCTGAGGAACTCCTGGGTGTTCAGGGGACAGTGGCTGCAGAGACCTTGTGTCAGTGGTACCCAGAGCTCTGTGCAGCAAAAAGTTCTCCAACCTCAAAACACATGGAAAAGTGAAAAGACAATTAAACCAGCCCTCAAATTACCTGAAAATTACTCATTTTCTGTCTTCTTTTATTACTGCAGAGCACCCAGCAGCTTTTTCAAATGTTGCCATGAACCAGGTCCTTAAAATCACAAGCATTAAACCCAATAGACTCAGCCAAAGCCAAGAGCAGCAAAATCTTTCATGTTTTTTTTTTTCCCCATATAGCTGTCATAAATCAAACATTTTAACGTGACTCCATCAAACAAAATGCTTGAAGTGATGTTCAGTGTGTCTGAACGACCTTTGGATTTGAAGATGGCCACAGGAGAAGCACCAAAATACAGATGGGCTTCCCCCAGGAACAAGGTCATGGGCTGGAGAGAGGGCAGGTTCAACAGAAAGAAATAAAATTATGATTTCTCTCCTTGAGCTTAGGGAAATAAAACCTTCAATTCCAAACTGCATTTTACTATCCCTGGTGTAGGAAAAATCCCAGCACGGACCAGTGCCACACACAGATACAGCCCAGGTAATCACACAGCCTTTTTCCAGCCACACCATCCAGATGACAAAAAGCTGAGTGAGTCTCAGAATCCCAGTGTGGTTTGGGTGGGAAGGACCTTAAGGTCCATCCCATTCCACCCCCAGGGACACCTGCCACCATCCCAGGCTGCTCCAAGCCCCATCCAGCCTGGCTTTGGACACTTCCAGGGATGGACACAGCTGCAGGATTTACCCTTCCAAGCCTCCCCCAAGCCCATTCCAGAAAATTTCTTGCCATTTTGGCACAGGCTCTCCAGTGCCCACATCAAAAGCCATTTGTAACTTATTACAACACTGCCATTCACTGTCACATCTACTGCAGGTGTTCCAGCTTCGGCAGATCAGGTTCCAGGGAAGCAGGTGACGTTCCTTTAGGATATAAGAAATGAGCTGTCAAAGCACAAGCAGGGATCCTATATTCACAGGGCTCACAGTATGCACAACTCCCACTCAGTGCTTTGAACTTCAGTTGTGTTGGAACCAGCCTCCCTCGTCAGAAACCTTTCATTTCTGCGGGGCTCACAAGGAAAACACTCCCGATTCCAACCCAGATCCCTCAGGATAAGTCACTTCTCTGATTTTTGACTGGATGCAAGAGCAAGATCAGAGGTTTGCCAGCCCCAAATCTGCCTGCCTTGTCATCTCCTCGACTTCAAAACAAGCCCACAAAGGAACAAACACCACACACGAGATCCTGGAGGCAGCACTGACTGAGGGTGCTGCAGGCACAAACCCCTCCCTGCTCAGCCCGTCCCTTTAGAGGGAAAGAGAAAACCCAAAACTTGGGATAATGGGAAAAAAGGAAGAGGTCAGAGGAGATGTAAGGAAGGAATTGTTCCCTGGGAGGGTGGGCAGGCCCTGGCACAGGGTGCCCAGAGCAGCTGCAGCTGCTCCTGGATCCCTGGCAGTGCCCAAGGCCAGGCTGGACAAAGCTTGGAGCAGCCTGGGACAGTGGAAGGTGTCCCTGCCCATGGCAGGGGTGGAATGGGATGAACTTTAAATTTCTTCCACCCCAAATCATTCCATGATCAGACCTACATGGTTCTACCCAGCTCCTGCCTCAATCCCTGGTGATCCCTGGCTCAGCAGCACCCAGAGCCTGCTCCAGCATCCCTGAGAGGAACAGCAGATTTATCTTTACAAACAAGCTGTGGGTCTGCTGGTAGGTAAAACCAGAGATAAAAGAAACAATGTGAAGGATTCCACTGATTGATGAATGAAAAAAGATATTTGCTTTTACAAATAAACTGTAGGTTTGCTGATAAATGAAATTAGACATTGAAAAATGAAGGAAACAATGGGGAAGAAAACCCCCTAAATTCCATAAGAATTAAAAATGAAAAGGGAGGGTTAAATATTGGAGAGAAATCTTTGGTATCAGGTGTTTTGGCAAGTCTGAACCTCTCAAGTACCTCAGAAATGGGGGAAGAACCCTAAATTCCATAAGAATTAAAAATTAAAAGGGAGGGTTAAATATTGGAGAGAAATCTTTGGTATCAGGTGTTTTGGCAAGTCTGTACCTCTCAAGTACCTCAGCCAATGGGGAAAGACAGAAGGGAAATGTGGCTGGGAAATTGGGATAAAAAGGAGGCTGCATCCTCCAAAAATTGGAGAGATCTCAGGGGAATGCCCCATGGCCTCTCCCTTTATTCCAATAAAGTAAAAGGACTCCTCTGTCTCCTTTTTGGACATAAATCTCTGATGTTTGTGGATTAATTTTCCTAACATCCCTGACTCAGCTCTCCAAAGGACGATGGAGCTGCTGCTCCAGAAGCCCCCTGCAGCAGGTAATGACAGCAGGTACAAATTACCTGCTCCTCCAAACCCACTCCCAGACTGGGAGGGATCCAAACCCCCCAGAGCTGC